>NC_064809.1:27108819-27270477 GCF_023721935.1 Panthera uncia | reverse complement strand
TGCACACGTATGCATGTGCCCACTCACATGCACAAACATGTGCACACTCATGCGTGCGTGTGCATTCACGCATGCACGAGTTCACACATGCACACGTATGCATGTGCCCACTCACATGCACAAACGTGCACACTCATGCGTGCGTGTGCATTCACGCACGCACGTGTTCACACATGCATACACATAACACTGACTCACACGTGCATGCACACGCATGTCATTTCTGTCCCACGCCTGGGAGGCACCAGGGCCATCCAGGTCCGTATGGCCCCAGTGCGCATCCTGTCCCATCACCGTCCCTGTCTCTAACAACTTCCAGCGGTACAGTGACGCTCCCAGCCCTTGACTCTTTAGGGTAAGAAGGAAATGTAGAGATAACGTGCACAACCTGGGGACGTGATTTGTCCTCAGTCACACAGCCAGGGGTGGAATCTAGGTCCTCGGCTTCCATTTTGCAGTTCTCCCTTCTCTGTCCCACACCCCCTCGTGCATAAGGACCTAAATGCACCGTGTGTATTCCTCATAGACCTCTGGCCACAAGGCAGCCGTGCAGCAGCTGAACTCAGCAGACGGTTGGGGGCTTGGAAAGCAAGCAGGCCTTGCTTCCTGCCCGCAGCAGGAGGCTCCCCACTCTGGTGGCGCCAGAAGTCTCCGAGGGAACTTTCAAGTCACCCGGGTGAATCACACCCTGACCCTCACGCCCACCTGGCCTGCTGGTGATCCGGAAGTGCAGCCAGGGCTGATGACCTCGGCCACAGGCCTATGGAAATGAGAACCCCAGTCAAGGGGGACTTGGTGTTCCCCATCTGTGCCTGCATCCTGTCCCTCCCTCGTGATCGGCCCTCTACCTACAGCTCCTGAATGTTGCCACGCGCCAGGCAGGGCTCACAGCCAGAAGGGAGGGAAACCAAAATGTGGTTTCTCCTGCACCAAATACATAATGGGCTTCGGGAGAGCAAAGGAAAAGAGCAGTGACAGTCTGGTGACAGCGTGGCCAAAGAGGGGGCGACACTGAGTGGCGCCTGGACAAATGAGCTCGGGAGGAAATAGTCCTGCAGGGCTTGAAGGCAGAGCGCTCAGACCCGAAGTGTGCTATGGGCATACTCATGTGGGGGGCAGGCTAACCTCGGGGTTCAAGATGAAGTGTCTAGGAGGCTATGACATTAGTCCAGGCCAGAAATGACAGAGGCCTAGCGTGAGGGAAGCACTCACTTGCTCCAGCAACAACGCCTGGATGCAGGGGGAGAACCTTAGACAAGTCAGTGGGCTTCCTGCCAACAGAGTGCACCCTGGAACATCACTGTCCAGTAGAATCTGCCACAAGGCGCAAGGCCTCTCAGTCTGCACAGCCCCATCCGGTAGCCACCAGCCGCACGGGGCTCTTGAGTGCTTGAGATGATGTAAATGTCACTGAGGCACTTAACCTCAGATTTTATTTAATTTTTTAATAATTTAAATAGCCGCACGTGGCTTGTGGCTACCATACTGGACAGCACAGGTTGGAAGGGTTGAAGGTGGGTTTGGCAGGGATCGGAGGAGCTGTACGGATGGGGACACCATTAACAAAGCTGAGCTGTTTCAGAGGCTGAGGGCAGAGGAGGAGGCTGACGGGATGAGGATGAGGGAGGTGACTGTGGGTCACCCACGTGGCAAGGTCATCCTTTTCCTTGGCATTCTCTTTCCTACCTGTACGCATCCCTCACGCCTCAGTCGATGCCCTCATGGAAGAATTCAAAAAGTCTGGTAGATGTTCAGAGTGAGGAGGACCCCTCTCTCTGGCTTGGCGGAGTCCCAGGACCTTCCCAATGTGAGGCCACATAGCTGTCTTTCTCCTCCCCATGGCCTGCCCCTCTCTGCTTCTGGGAAGCCAAGCCAGTCAGCAGTGGGTTAACCAGAGCCATCAAATATGTGCTCAGCTAAAAATGTAAAACGTTCCAAGGAAGCAGTTCAATACATTTCAGCAGCTAGGACCCTGGACTAATCGGTGTGCTGTCTGGTTTTGCATGGCCTCCATATTTACCTCCACTGAAAAATGCACCATGACAAACCCTGCATTATTTATGCTCCTTCGGACACAGGGCTCTTCCTGCCACAGCCTGCCCCTTAACAGGCCAGGGACAGAGGGAAGAGCTTAGGAAGAGAGAGAGAAATAACCCACATCACTGAAGAGCCGACTGAAATAACCCACATCAACCCTGAAACTCGCCACGAAGAAGCCAGATGTGTCCCATTGATTGAAGAGGGTGGAAGCCAGCTCTGCCCCTCCCAGTTAACCAGCAGGATTTGGTTCCATGCCTGAGGTCCCTCCCAAGCTGCTCCCCCCTGCTCCTCCCCCTTTCTTTTCCTCCCCTCCCATCCCCTCCCTCCTTTACTATGTTACTGTCCCCATCTTCCTTCCCTGTCTTCTTTAGAGAATGTTAGACAACAAACATTGGTGGTAGAACCTCCCACACACCATTACTGCAAGCCTCTCCTTCTTCAGTGAAGTCCTTGGACTAGATTCTCTCTAGACTGTTCCCCATTGCCATCCAACCCCTCTGCTAGAGCCACCACGCCATTCACTGGCCCCAACGCTGGCTGCTAGCTATTAGAATATGTTTCACAGGGAAAATTTTCCAAGAATTCCTGAAAAACTATAAATCACTAGTCCCCAAAGAATCTAGAAAATTTTCTTCAGCTCTTCAATAAGAAAAATGTCACTGCCATAGTCAAATCATTTATTGGCTTATCGTTTTCCTCCCCATGCTAGACTATAAGCACTTTTGTTCTGCTTCACGACTATGTTCCTAGAGCCGACAAAGTGCTCAGCATACAACAGAGGTTAATACATATTTACTGAGGGGCGCCTGGGTGGATCAGTTGGTTAAGTGTCCGACTTTTGATTTCAGCTCAGGTCAAGATCTCATGGTTCATGGGATCGAGCCCTGCATTGGGCTCTGTGCTGAGAGTGGGGAACCTGCTTGAGATTCTGTCTCCCTCTCTCTCTGCCAATCTCTCTCTCTCTCTCTCAAAATAAGCAAATAAACATTAAATGTTTATATTTGCTTATTTTGGTTATATATATATTATATTTGGTTATATATATTATTTGCATATATATATATATATATATATATATACCTACTGGGGAATGGAGGAACCTTATCTTCACTTGGGTCAAGTTCATCAGCTTCATGCATTTGAGACAATGTTGTATGTTTGAGACATGGTTCTCCACACAAAATGCTGTGTTGTGATCCTACTTCTGAACTTGGGTAAACTTGAAAGAGTCAAAGAGAAGCCAGGCCCTTAATCTCCTGTAACAAACAAAAGGAGTTTGCTTTGTTAACTCTGGCCATCCATGATGGGCATTGCTGTCCCATTCTCCTGGGTGGGAGCGAATAAAATGCACTTGGCAGAAAAGGATGTGCGTCTGCAGAATATTTGCACAACGTCCAGCAGGAGTTAATAAGTCACACTAACAAACTTACTTCTGGGACTTTTGCTTTAAAGCTTCATCAGGCTTTCAGTATAGAAGACCCCCAACAGGAGGCAAATACTCATACGGGGATTGCTTTTGAAATTGACCAGGACTTGGTTAATGATAAACGCAGCTCTAGTGAGTGAGTGTTCAAGGGACGCTTTGGATGGAACATTTCTGCTCGTCTCTTGGAGTTTGTTCCTAAAAAGAATCCCAAGATATGTTAATGGAAGCAAGTCTGTGAATAAAAAGGTCAATCCAAATTGCACTTAATCCAGTGCAGTCACTTTCTAGGCTGGAGATCGAGGGCATACCCAGAGAGGGGGAAATGGGAAAAGTGAACTAAGTTGGCAGGAACAAACCATTACCAACCCCAACTCACTTCAGGAAAAACCGGCAGGAGAGTGAGAGCAACTTTTAAAACTGAATTCTCTCAACATGACTCAAGGGTCGTCTTTCCTATGCCAATTTCCAGTCTGTTTTTATAGATGGATGAATGGGGGCTCAACAACACAACCTCATGCTGAAATGAAGGATGAACACATCTCCCATATCATCTGAGCCCAAAGTCGAAAGGGGCTCTTCACCAAAACCTAGACAAATATTGAATGCATGTCTTGGAAAGGGAGATAATGTCCAATTGGTCTCTTTTATAATACGCGTGTGTATGGGCAGGGCGGGGGAGGAAATGGGATTTAAAAATAAAACCGTCTACGTCAGAGACTTGGATTATAAAAGCATAGGTTTTTCTTTCAGGACTCTCTGAAGTTGGAAAGTATGAATTACATACGCTCATTAAAACTTTTTATGTTAAATTCAAAGAGTAAAATTAGAAGCCATGTTAATGATCCAGCCATGCAACAACTGGCCAACAGATGTTGGAGCCTTCTGGTTAAGAGATTACATGGTTTGAGCTGACGGTTTACTGTATGTGTCCCTGGCACCGAGGAGGTGTAACAAACATATTATCAGACACAGAAAATATGCAGCCGCGGAAAAAAGGGAATGCGCAAATCTGACTGCCTGAGACACTTTCAAAGCTGCACATTTTCCCACTGAACCGCTATTTCAGAGAGGTGGAGTTTGGGTTTTTTTGGGTGTTTTTGTTTTTGTTTTTGTCTTTCCTTCAGAACGAAGAGTTAATCTTGTCCAAGTTCGGAGCCAGAAATCTGTCATATTAAATCCCAGTGAAGCCCAACATTCTTTCCGACTTCCTTACTCACAATGTAGCTGAGTTTTCCAGGGGTCCACAAGCTGTCATGCAAAATGGAGCCGTTTGTCACCGCTTAGGAGGGCTCTGGGATTCCAAGCTGGGGACAGGTCTCTTGGTGGTAAAACTGCTTGGAGAATTCAAGGAAAGGAAATCTGAACAACTGGGAGGGACTTGGGGGTTGTTCTGGTTTACACAATACAGGTAGGTCACAGTTTTGGTCCCCTGCAAAGGCGACCGCCCACTGGTGGGAAATGTCCCAGGCTTCCAGCCTCGGATTTGATGCCTACCCCATCAAAGCTGTAAACTATCAGGAAGAGGGAAAGCTGCAAGTGAGTCATGAAAGGGGAGAGTGTTTCCCCAGAAGGGAGAGAAGATGCACTGGGGATCCCCCCGCTGGGGGATGAGTGTAGGGAGATCTGGCGAATGCACCCCTTTTCCTCGTGTCCTCTGCTTGGTCTGAGCTTCCAAGCTCCTTTCTCCTTTCCGAATTGCTTGCAGCAATGTAATTCTTTCTTCTGGGGACAGGCGGGGCTCCGCTGTTTTCCCGCTTTCCAGGGTGTGCCCCGTGGGTTACCCAGGGTGGGCGGAGAAGTGAGGCCACTCTGAAAGATCCTGTAGCAGACACAGCTGCCTTACCTCAAAGGGAACTGGTGGATCCCAAGAAACCAGCCACGAGGTAAAATTCGGGGCATCCACAGCTTCCACACACACACCCCTACAGAGGTTGTGCCCATGCTAGGAATGTGCAAACAAACAGAATGTACCCAGACACCATTCGGTGAATGCTTAGCTCCCCTAACAAGCATGTAAGGATTATCTACTGTGTACCAAGTTCGGAGCTAGCCACTGGACAGAGACGGTGCGCCAAGGCCAGGCCTTGCCCTCCAGAAGTTTGCAGGCTGGTAGAGACACACACAACACCAGAGGGTCCCGCCTGCTCTGCGTCTGGGTGAGGCCAAGTGCTTCTCACCTCCCTGCTTGACCTTAGTGTCCCGGCCTGTCACCTGCCAGCTTGGGGTTAGCAAACCTCTAACCACTTCTATTACCTGACTGCTCCTCAGGGTGGCTCCTGGTCTCCAGGCCTTCCTAAAGTGGGCCTTCCTAAAGGGGGTCGAAGGCCCACTTTACCCTCCAAGGTCTGGAGAAGTCTTGTTCGTAGCTGCATTGGCTGGTCTGCTTGGCCTTTTGCCTGCTCCCATAGCCTTAGGCTCTCACCCTATTTTGTCTCGTCTATAGGGCTTTTTCCCAGTTAGGAGCATCATTAATGGCCTAGCAACCAGGCACTACATGGGGCCAGAGTGGGCAGGAAACTACACATTGACCCACATGGACACACCTGCTGCCAGCCAGGAAGACAACAGCATGTGCAGTGTGGCCCCCAGAGCCAACCTAGATTCCAGGTCCGAAGGCCAGCTCACCAACAGTACAGAATTCGCCACTCTGAACAAAACTGGTCCCTGTGACTCCCTGATAGGCAGGACTGATAAGCAACAGGTCAAACTGGCTTCCCACCAACCCCCCGGTACCCATTCCTGGGTTTCCCAGGATGCTCCCTGTGGAAGAGCTGAACTGGCTCTACCCCCTGCATCAAACCCTGAGACAGAGCTTCCAGAAGGATCTCTCAACTCCCCATCTCCCCCTTCCTTCTCTCCTGGCCTCTCCCCACTGGGCAGCTTGAACTGTAGAGCTGGTCAAGTTTCCTCTGGTCCACAGTCACATTTCCAATCCAGTTACCTAGAGATCCCTCTAGATTCTTAGATTGTCATGTTGTTCTAGAGGAAGCTTTTGGTCTCCTCACTCCACAGTGAAAATTGACAAGAAATCAACATATCTGGTGTCTGGGTTTGGTTTTGTTTTGTTTTGTTTTGTTTTGTTTTGTTTGAGCATGTGATTAGAAAGGATGTAGGTACCAAACCTTTTCTCTAGGGAGGCAGTGTCCCGGTTAAGGGCTTGAAAGCCCAACTCTGTGATATACTGGCCGTGTGACCCTGGGCACTAGCTTTACTTTCCTCATATTATTTATTTATTTATTTATTAAAAATTTTTTTAATGTTTATTTATTTTTGAGAGAGCGAACACAAATGGAAGAGGGCCAGAGTGGGAAACACAGAATCGGAACCAGGCTCCAGGCTCTGAGCTGTCAGCACGGACCCCGACACGGAGCTCGAACCCACAAACACAAGATCATGACCTGAGCTGAAGTTGGATGCTCAACTGACTGAGCCACCCAGGTACCCCTACTTTCCTCATCTTTGAAATGGGAATAATAACTGTCCCTGGCTCATGGGGTTAAGTGAGTTAGTAAGTGTCAGGTTCTTAGAATAGGGCCTCCACACGTAACAAGCCCTCGCTGAATCCCGATGGCTATTATTATTCCCTGAATGAGAGTGATGAATGGGCAGAGCCCTCCTGCCTAAGCCAGGTTGGAGCCATAGTCAGAAAATAGAAAGTTTTACATTATTTAAGCCTGGCCATTTGCTTTCCAGAGAGCCCTGTGTCACATTAAACTGCAGCGTTAAGGGGTCAACTGGAGACCTATTTTGAGTTCGCCGAAGGAGCGCACTCTTTTACATTTTCCTTTAAGTCCAGCTTCACAAGATGTACTTGGGAGCTGCACGAATGAAGATAATCCCATCCTGCGAATTAAATCCAGGCCTTGGAATCCAAAGATTGTAAGGCAGCTGGACAGACGGAAACTGCACACATTCTGGCATTTTCTTTTCATCTCCAGACTCTGTCATACATCCTCAGGCACCTGTCACTCCCGAGGCCATCAGGCATAGCTGAGAGAGATGCAGCCCATGACTGGAATCTGGGTTCCAAAGACTCAGGAGAACCAACAAGCGAAGTCCTCTGTTAAGGGAACACAGGTTAATGGCCACTGTTTTGAAGACCCCTGAGCTGCTGTCCTGCTCAACCCTCCCCTGGTTGCTGACCGGAGGGGACTTGGGGGGCTCAGGGCGCAAACTGAGCCTGTGACCTCATAGT
This sequence comes from Panthera uncia, assembly GCF_023721935.1. Taxonomy (NCBI): domain Eukaryota; kingdom Metazoa; phylum Chordata; class Mammalia; order Carnivora; family Felidae; genus Panthera; species Panthera uncia. The sequence continues at coordinate 27,262,816 of NC_064809.1, read as the reverse complement.
CACACCTCCCTGGCCCCAGGGACCAGCTCCGTCACACCGTCAGGAGGCCTTCTTCCCTGGAAGGAATTCTGAATTTTTCTGGGCGTCCGTAACGACTAAAATGCCTGTTTGCATTTTAGTCATTTCCGTTCCCATATGTATAAAATTCGGGAGCTGAGAGCAAAGGCTGGAGCCGCTGGGCCCACGTGCTTTAGCCTCCTTCGATGTAGGAATGCTGGGCAGAGCATAGGCTTGAGGTTCTGGCTCACATTTTTTCCCTAATAAATGTTAAAACAAAAACATAACTATTAAAGCAATGTTTGTGTACCACCTAGGCTCACCCGGCCTGCCTCAAATATACCACCATACTTGAGGACGTCGTTAGGACCATCAAATGGAGGGGACTAGATGCAAAACAAGGCCCTGCCCAATCTTGGCCTAAGTGGAATCTTCGTGACTTGCTGATTTCCACAGCCCTGGGCCAGGTCCACCTGAAACCTTCCTTGCTTTCTGCAGGGTCCCAGCTCCTATAGCTCACAGGCCTCTCTCCTGCCTTCCCTGGTCTCCTGGCAGCTGCCCACGTCTGCTGACTCACGTACCTCTGCCTTCATGGCCTCCATACCATCTTTCTGTGACCCCCTCACGTCCAGCCCAACCCACGTTTAGAGATGGCTCTCTGTGGGCCACCTTAGAGACACAAAGGGGAATGGAACCCAGCCCCAGCCTTGTACAAGCAGCACTTGGCCTTCGGGGTGGCCCTCTGGCCTCAGCCTCTGCCGTCACACTCCCAGAGTCCGAAGCAAGAACTCCCTGGAACTGTGATTCTAGATGTGAAAGGTCTTGTCTGCTCATTCTGAGAACCAGACAACAAGGGCAGATGTCCTCCAGCTTTAGGGATTTCATTAGATTCCCTAAAGCTGGGGCTCTGTCAGCTGGTCCCAGAAATTGGGTTCCATGGAGTTCCAAGTGTTCCTTGTGATGTTCAGTGAAAAGCAGGCTCTGTGATCAAGGAGATTTGGGCAACACTGAAGACTACTATTGCCTCTTGGAGTACTACAGCCTTATTAGTTTACATAAGACTCTAAGAAATCCTACAGTAGACAAATTTGTTTAGCCCAGCATTTCCCTGATTTATTTGATCACACAATCCTTTTCTTAAAGAATACATTTGGAGATGGTGGAAGACACTGGATTATATTAAGGTCCTTCCAGCTCAATACCTCCCTCACTAGCCCCACCCCCCACCCCCTATATCTCTTCTCCTCTGGTCTGGTGGTGAGCTCTCAGTCAAAATTTGGGACAGATTGAGTGATTTTTCAGTGAAGGGTAACAATTTCTGATAATTGCATGTTAGAGACCTTCCTTCCCCCTCTCCCATAAGAAACTTAACCACAGGGGGAAAAAAATAAGTTTCTGGCCTCAAATGGAAGTAAACAGCTGGAGCTGATGAATTCCAGAAGCGAGTGTTCTTTTCTCCTACAAGCATCTATGAAAGAGAGACACAGAGAGAGAGAGAGAGACCACAGAGGCTATGTAAATATAATTATTTCTAAGTAGAGTACCTTCAACATTTTCCATTAGGTAGCAGGGAGGTCATTGTGAGGCCAGCTGTCCAAATATGGCTGCTGATTCCCCTGAGTCAGCAGAGTATATAAAAAAATGATCTTTGGGGCAGAAATTTCTAACCACACATTCTAGTAAGTATCTCCAAATGTATGGGATATTAAATTTAGGGCCGTGGTTTTCAACTTTTTTTGCAAAGCATGAAAACCCCTTTTTCAAAGGAAATCTTACTCAAAACCCTTCGCACAACCCCAGGCCAGCCCCTGAGGCTTCTTCAGGAAACCCCGGGATTCTAGTCTGGAAACAGGCCATGCTGCTCAAAGCATTGTGCTCAGACTAGAAACTTCTGCGTCACCTGGGCACTTGTGAGAAATGGGGCATCCGGCTCCATCTAGACCTGCAACTCTGAATCTACATTTTTCACGCCGTCTCTTGGGGATTTATGGGCACGTTAAAATGGAGGGGGCGGACCTAAAGGATTTACTCCCAAATATCCCTCCTCTAGTCGATCTTCCTAAATTCCCGGATGAGGCTTCTTGACAATGAGTCTGGCATTTAGGCTCCCAACCTGGCTGCAGCTCCCAATAGGGTAAGCCAGTGTGGGCGGGTCCTCTGTGCCATTGAATCTGTGCCCCTTCCCGCCATGGAAACACTGGGGAAAGTGAGGGCTGCCTAGAAAGAGACAGCCGAAACAGTGAAACTCAAAGACTCTGGACTGAAGTTCCTGGGTTTGAACCAATACTCCACCTCCCCTCTGGGGGGGACCCTGGCCGGTAAATTAAGGCTCTGTGTCTATTTGTCCCCATCATCTAGCAGGGGTGGGGGGAAGATGATGATGGTGAGGAGGATGAGGCTATGCATTAAATGAGCTGATGGGCTAGAAGCACCTAGAATCTCTAGGTGTTTGGTCAGGGCTTTCATTCCCGAGTCGGTAAGAGCTAGCCCCATGCAAGGGGAATGTGCCAAGGAAAACCTGGGCCTGTCAGATTAAATATGGGCCTCACAGGAGTCACCATCAGGTTCTTTCAAATAATCTCACCACTTAAGCATGATTGAAAGACCAACTACTCCAATTTCAACTTTTTGATGTATTGGTAACTTCTGTTTAGATTTAGTTTCAGAAAAATCTGTTTCTATCGAGGCTTCTCCATTTATTAGTTCAGTGATCTTGGGCAAGCTCCCATGGCACTTATCTCATTTTCTGCGCCCAGGGTGGAGACGTAATCCCACCCGGTCAAGCTCCCAGGGATCCTGGAGGCTGTAAGCCTCCGGAGCTCACAGCAGAAGCAAATGCAGGGGTGATCCATTCTTTACCTCTGACCTCTGAGAACTGCAGAATAAAAACACACAGGGGGTCCCCTATCCTTCCAGGGGAGGGCTGGGGCAAGAAACAGAGCACCAACTAGAAAAGCATTCAAAAGAGGTAAGAACAGGCAGGAAGTGTTATTCTGGCTAGCGCCTCACCCATAAACGTTCTCTTTATTCTAGAAGACACCAGTGAGAGTCACCTGCATCCCAGCCCTTGCCCCTCACCTGAAGATAAAGGTGAGCCCCTCGTGCCCCACTGAAGCTGTGGACCATTTGCTGAGGGAGCCCCAGGGTGGTGGTTGTTGTATACCCTGAGCGGTGAGCCTTGCTGAGCCTGTGTACGGGCCGATCCCAGGGATCCCCACCCCCAGTGGGGGTGATGCTGGTGCCTGGAGGCCTTTCTGCACCACACTCAGAGCCTCTGAAGCCTCTTTGGGTTTTTGGCCCCCTGAACTGGCTGATCTCAGTCCAGAGATTCGCTCTTATAGACAAGAGGAAAAAACAAAATAGAAACGTCGTGAAAAACAGACACAGGGAATTCGGTCACCCTAGAAATTCTAAGACATGAGCAAAGCTCTTGTTTAGTGTAATTTTAATTCAGGACCACAGCAAGGTCTTGAAATATGTAGGTGGAGAAGAAGAGTCAAGATGGAACGAATGGCAGGCGAGAAGGAGGTCAAGGTGATCCCTGGCTCCGGACGGTCAGCTAACCACGGTTTCTGCTGCACGGGGCACCTGCGGGCCTTCTGGAGTGGTGAGCGCATTTGACCTTCTTTTTGATCTGGGAGTTTGGGATCCTGACACGGTAACTGAAAGAGGCCGAACCTCTTCATACAATTGAGCCCCGAGCTGCCCGCTCCCCACTTTGTGAACTTCATCGTCAGACTTCCACTTCCTTGATTTTGATGTCAGCGTGGCATTTATGGGGGGTGGAGCAGGCACCAGGTTTTGCCCTGCAAACACACCTCTAATGATGAAAGCTGGCCTTCCACTCTGCAGTAAGCCTTTAAGCCACTTAAAAGACTATTTTTACTCTAAATGCCTCTTTCCGTAGACAATCACCAGCCACTGGAACTCACACCTTGGAGCAGCGGAATGCATTTTAATTGAGTTAGTAAGAGCTGGACAGGAGTGAAGACGAAAGGCCCACTCCTGTGCATGAAAGGTGGCTGCATGAGCCGAGGGCAGCAGACGGCCTGTCTCCCGGGAGCTGGGGGCAACAAGCAAAGGGACCGATCCTGAGTGAGAAGGAAGCTGTCTGTCATCCGGCTGCTGAAGGCTGGAAGGGAAGGGGGCTTATCGGTGGCACTTGGGTTTAACCAAAAAGGGAACAGAGGAAAACAGAGTCTCGGTGTTGTGGAACGAACCGTGGTCTTGAGATTGGCTTCAAAGCACGTTATTTAACCTATTTCCTCATCTGTAAAATGGGTGTAATGATCTCCACCTCCCAATGTTGTAATCAAGATAACATGTAATCAAAGATAACATTGTAATCAAAGAGGAGGTTTCAAAAACCCAGAAAGTACTACGTGCATATTACTCTTCAAAGGCTGCCACTGATGGTGTGCTGGCTGGGGGCAGGCGCTGTGCCAATGATCATCGAGACGTGGTCTCTGTCCGTGTTTGCAGCAAGCCTGAAGGGGAGACCGGTTACCCCCATTATACAGATGAGGAGAGCAGACGTCAGTTAACTTGCCTGGGGTCGCATGGCTGTGAGGTGAGGGCACTGAGCTTTGAACGCAGGGCTGTCTGACTGCGTTCTTCACCTTGGGGAAGGTGTGTGCTTCTGTGCTGTCCTAGTAACTGCATAACGGGACACGCCCACATGCCATAGAAACAGTAGCCCATGTCCACAACACAGCCCTCTCCTCTGCAAGGCTACCCCCCTTACGTCTGCCCCCGCCCTCCCTCCGGTGCCATCACCTGACAGTGGCGAGGGGCTCTGCTGTCACTCGTTGTGCTGGCCCGAGCTAGGGCTGCAGTAAGCTTGACTTGTGAACGTCTTTCTTCCTTCCAGAAGCATGCTCCCAGCTTGGTTAGACTTCAGGTGGGACCAGAGAGCTCAGAGTGATTCTGACAGCTGACAGGATGTCTCATCCAGCCCCTGGCACGCCGTTTGTTCCTTTGTGGTCTCCGCTTCCAGAGACAAGAATGCCAACCTCCCTCACATCCCTTGTAAGCACAGAACACCCCTTTGTCCCAGTGTGTCAGCCATTCCTGAAGCACCCACTGAAATCGACTTCTTCCAAAGGAACTTAGCATGAAGAGACTCTCATCCCCACCCTCTGTGCAAGGACACTGGGAAGTGACCTCCGTCTTTTTCTCTAGGCAAAACATCCCTGTCCCTTGTCTTTGGGGCTTATGGGGCCAAGCTCTCAAGGAGCAGAATCAGCGGATTTACACAAAAGCTGGTTTCAGCTTCTGGCACCTGGAGCTCCTCTCCTTGCCCTGTCTGTCCCCAATCTAATCCGCATCCTCACCACCTGCCTGACTGAGCGACATTAACCAACCTCTCTAAGCCTCAACCACCTCATCTGGAAAATGAGGATATTCGCACATGGCAGGAAGGTGGGAGGACTGGGGTTACCGCAGGCAAGGTGCCCGGCTCGGTGCCCGGCTCTAAGAAAGCTTAATAACTAGGAGAGTCTGTCATTGTCAGGTTCATTATTATATTGTTCATTATTATGTCACTGGCAATGAAGACGGGTTTTGCTGTAATTGTCTGCCTCCGTTGCTGATTCTTCATCTGCGTTTACAGGCCCCAGTTCCTGGAAAGTCTGGACATTCTGAAACCTGAACAGGAAATGTATCAGCCCTCCCCTTTTCCAGAGCCAGTGAGCATGGGAGAGCAAAGCCACCAGCTGTCGCCACGCTCCATGGCCGGGTGGGAGGTGTGATTCCAGGGTGACTGAGTGTCTTCTGTGTGAGGGGAAGATGCTGGGCGGGAGGCGGACAGAGAGAGAGAGAGAGAGAGAGAGACGGAAAGATTTATCCACAAATAAGTGCATGAGCTGGACTCAGATCCAGTGGAACTCCAAAGCCCGAGTTCCTGTTCCCTCCCAGCCCCTCTAGCCTGTGTGATCTGCCCTCACAGAATCTGACCTCATGGAGCCTGTCCCCATGCCCTCATGGAAACTGCCCCTCATGGAGCCTACAGTCCTGGAAGGTATCATGAAGGGCCAGGCCCGGCCAGGACTCTTTGGGACCAGACTTGGGGAATCTTCCAGAAGCAACCATATATTTGCCATATATTCATTTTTCTAAGTGGTTTCTAAAAGAAACCACTCTCAAATTGGAAGCCAAAGGTCAGGGGTCGGAAGAGAAGAAAGCAGCAACAAAGAGAAGGCTAACAAGAAAGAAAGAAAGTGGGCATAAGGTGGATTCAATTAAATGCGAGCTTTAGTTTTGGTCAAATTGTAAGTTAATTCCTGCCTCCTAGACTATTTAATTAGAGGCAAATCCCACAGGCCACCTGTTGTTTTAACCGTTTTTCTTCTCTGGTGGAGACCCTGGGACTCTGCCGAGGGAGCACAGAGCAGTCACCCGCGATCGGACTCTCCTGGGGGAAATGAGGGAGAAAATGAATGATAAACATCTTGTCTTCAGACAATCATAAATTTTTCAATACGAGACCCCAAAAGCGTTAGATTTTCATCCTTAATTTGAATGCAGCCCACCCGGTAACGGCACACGCTAATTTACATTCCCCACATGTGCGTGTTATTTTCTTTATGGGGTCAAGAAGGAAAAAGGAAGACGGACCTATCCCTCATTCTGTTTGTGTCTGCACAGTGTGACTGCCGAGTTGATGTCCTTTGATTAAATCACAGTCTCCCCTCCCTTTGCTCCTCACCAGGGAGGGACGCGGATCTGGTTCCTGCCGCTGGGCTCGTCCGCACGACGGGACGATGACTGCGTCTCTCTCCTGTTGTTCGTTCTCTAGCCGCTTGAGGCCTGAAAGGCAGTTCAGTGAACCGGGACGTCCGTGCACAGCCTTAGGAGCTGAAGCCATCCTGTCAGGTATCCCTGGGGCCTGGGGACCAGGACCAGTGGCCACAAATTTGGCTCTTGTGCTGCTTCACTTCAGATTAGTAGCATTCTCGAGTCAGCAGTGAGCAGCCACTGACCACCCCAAGTGGGTGGGATAAGCTTGGATTCTAAAGGGCATGGCCCCACAGCATGTTCTGCTTGGTCGTCCTGTCAGGCAGTTTCGCAGGAGCAAGCCTCCTGGTCAGTCCTCACGGCAAGCTGTGCGGCCAGACCGATCGGGCCCTCTGGCCTGGCCCCTCTGGAAGGAGCCGCGCCAGCCCCTGGACCTGGACTCCGGGGCTCTCCCCCCTGCCCCGCCTTGACCGGCTCCACTCCTGCGTGGACACGATTTGTGCCACGTCCTTGCACCGTGCCGTACTATCTTAATAATTTGTGTCACATCCCCACGCCGCCTGTAGTCTGCTCTTCGCTCAGTCTTGTTTCCTTAAATGGACTCAGTTTTACCTCAATTAACTAGTTTATAAGGAAATGTCTTTTTATGATGCTAAATGGGAAAAAGAGTGCCGTTCGTGAGCTAGAGAAGATAACCTTAAAGAGTGCCAGAAAAACAAAACAGGGTCATCAAAATTGAGCTGGTGCCTGTGAGTGTCCCTAGGCCTGGGGTCCACTCTCTACTCCAAAGGGGAGATTAGCCAGCGTGGAGGGGTGCTGAGGACCCACTGGTGCGGGACAGAGGCACCCCCTGACATCGCCGGGTGGAATGGAAGGGAATGGAGAAGGGAGCTGTTTCTCACCAGAGACTCGGGGTTACTGGCAGGGGGGCTGGTCTCTCTCAACTCCTAGTGCTGGGATACTGTCCATAGGTCATCATCCTGGCCCTTCCTTTCCCCCTCAGTCACAGCAGCGCGGCCTCAGTCCTTCCCACCATCGGGACCTCCTTGTCATCCGGTTTTGTGGCCTCACCATGGTCGTCATCATACCGCACCTTCTCACGGCATTCGACTCCCCTCTCTCTTCTCGTAGAAACCCCTTTCCGGGGTTCTGGCATTGTAGCCCTGCCTTCCAGATTGCTCCTCCCTTTCACCACCCCCCACCCCCAAAACACACACTCTGGGCATTCTTCCCTCTCCCCTTTGTATGTGTGCTGGTGCACCAAAGGATTCCGAGCCAATTAGACAGCACTACGGTCACGAGGACCAAGAGACTCACTGACGTCTGTCCTTGGACGTCACCTGCAGGACTGTGCTCCGGGCGGACCAGCTGGGCCAGAGATGGTGGAATTGGTGTCGCTTTGCTGGGATCTGCTTCCCGGTGTGACCGTGTGGCATCGCTGCTCAGACAGTTGGGAAAGCCCCGGCTCACGTCCTGTGCTTTTCAGGGGGGCAGATGGGCAGAAATAAAGCTCCCGAAGGTCTCCCACGAGGGGACATTGGCCCGGTCGCAAAGCCACAGACAAACGCTCCCGCAGGGCAGCGCCCCGACCGTCCCTACGCGCCCTCTTGGCTGCCCACAAGAGACCCTCAATCTGCCTGGTGTGAGGACAGTGGGCCAACAGGTCAGGGCTCAAACCCAGGCCCCCGTGACTCCAAAGGCCTGGCTCTCTCACTGCGGTGTGCACCGATGGACTGGGCACAACGTCCACGTTTTCACACCTATTGAAATGCGACCCCTCTCAGATGAGCTTGTGCTGCTCGGGAGTAGATTAACTCCACCGTTCCTTGTCCAAGGGTTTCTTTTGCGAGGCTCTCCTCGGCCCGTGGGTCTCGGGCTTCCCTCAGAAAAGAGAGGAATAAAGGCCGGGTCTGGAGACACAACTCTTCCCTTTGAAATTGAGACTTTGGAAAAAAAAAAAAAAAAAAAAAAACAGCCAAGAAAAAAAGATGCCTTTTCCCCTCGGGCGTGAGTGAACCAAGGGCCAGGAGCCCGGTGTGTGGGGTCGGATGGGTCCGGAAGACGCTGTTGTCCACAGGACACTGTGGCACGTACCTTCATGGCCACATCTCCCCTCCGCGCGCCCGCCTTAGCCCGTGACAACGTCCCCTCGGCTTAGCCCGGGTGAGGCAGGCGGGGCCTCTGAGAGGACATAGCGCAGCCCCCAGGACTGTTGGACCTGGTTGTGTGTCCACCTGGCATGTGGAGATGGGAAGGAAACCGTGACGTTGAACGGCCCGATCTACCCTGACTTTAACGAAGCAGCTCTTTGCCACAAAGCACCGTCGTGGTTACTTGGCTCTGTTTCAATAGATCGTGTCACCCTTTGCTCTCGGAGATGTTACAAAGCTGTTGTGGACAAGGGTCCAGAGCCCAGTTTTACAAGTTCGTTGCTTAGAGGTGCAACCGTGCATTGGCTCAGCTAATGCTCAAATCTTTGGAGGAGTTGAGGGGAAGAAAAAGATTAAAGTGACTCTAAAACCACAAACTATGTTCAAAATGTATTATGGACTTAAATTTGTGGGGGTTTTTTTTGTTTGTTTTTTTGTTTTTGCCTCATACAGCTTGAGGCAGTGGTTTCCAGAAGAGTCTGTTGTTTGTGTTTAAGGCTGCTTTGTAGAAATAGTCCATTTTCAAAGGTCCTGGGGGTCACAAAACAATTAGCGCGGGTCCTGCTTGGGCCCCGGGAGGAGGCCGGTGCTCTGGGTGATGCAGGCAGGGCCAGAGGCAGGATTGGAGCTGCTGGACTCCGGCCTGGGTGGGGACAGGGCCGCCAGCGTCAGCCCAGACGCCAAAAAGCCAGAGAGCCCCAGATCCTCACATACGTCTCGCCTGCCTCCCTAACTTCCAGTTGAAGAAACAGAGTCCTAGGGGTTTATCCACCTTTGTCCTGTTTCATCCTAAAGAGTTGGCACTTCAGCGTGACCTTTTAGACACAGACGTCACCCACTGCCTGGACCTTTTGAGTCTCCAGGGACTTCTGAGTTCCAGGTGGTGCTGAGCGTGGAACAGTATTGTGAGGCTTGACGACGGCAGGAGGTCTCCGATTTCTGTTGTTGGTGACAAGACCTTGTGCTTTTCAAACTTCTCATCCTCTGTGTTCAGTGGGTGGTGAGACAACTGTCACCCATCCTCCTGGGAATACGTCTGGTTTAAGCACAGAGGCTAAGCCCTTCCAAGCCAGGTGCCATCCTCTATAGTTTCTCTCTTTGCCCTCATGGTAAGCATACGCAATACATAATCTGGATTGAATCAAAAGTCCTGGACCCAGTGTTCCGGCCTCAGACATCTGTGCCTGGGGGGAGAAATGTAAGAAAAGCAGCCAAGTGCCTGGGATAAAGGTGCTCATTGCAAACTTGCCATTTTAGCCTTAATGAGAAAATTCATACACGCGAGGGCAGCACGAATCCCTTCAAGCCTGCGTCACGTAGCCCAAGTTCTGCCAAGTTCAGGCCTCACACTCGGCTCAGAGGATCTTTAGCACCCATTTCCAGCCACACGTGGACCCCAGAAGGATCAGCTTCCTCCTGACGCTTGAATTTCAGTCCAGCCTCCGACCTCAACTTGGTTTGGAATTCAAAACAAGTTCCGTCCTTAGCATGAAGATTGGAAAACTGTCCGTGTAGAGAGAGTCCAAGAGTTCACTGAGTCCAGAAACTTCTACCAGAACAACTGTGGAATGTTCAAAGGCTCAGCACTGGGCTGGGAGTCAGCACACCTGAGTTCTAGGTCTGCCTCCCACCTGTAGAGGTTTGCTAAGGCTGCTCCAGACAACTGGCACAAATCAAGAGGCTAGCATAACCTCAATGGGTTGTCTCGCAATTCTGGATGCTACAGTCCAATATGACGATGTTGGCAAGATTGGTTACTTCCACGGACTGTGAGAGATTTTCCCCAAGATTTGGGTAGTTTGCTGCAATCTTTGGCCAATCCTTGGCTAGAATCCTTGGCTTAGTGAAGCATCACCCCAATCTCTGCCTTCACACTTACATGGTGTTCTCTCTGTGTGCACGTTTGTGTTCAAATTTCCCCTTTTAATAAGAACACCAGCCATGTTGGATTAGGGCCCAACTTAACAACCTCATCTTCACTTAACCAATTGTATCTACAATGACCCTGTTTCCAAATAAGGTCATGTTCTGTGGAAATGGGAGGAGGGGTGGTTAGGAATTCAATATATGAGTTTGGGGGGTGAGGGGACACAAGTCAACCCATAACACCACCCTACATTTTGGACCTTGGGTGAGTGGGTGAATACTTCTGAACCTTATTTTCTCCATCTGTGACGTTGCTAATCTTTAAGAGTCTTTTCAGATTTAAGCTCAGAGATTCTAAACGCTTCTCAAGTATGACGGTCTATTTCATTTCCTTTCTTAACAGTTTTCGAGCAATTCTTTTCATTGAATGCCATTTTTTTATAACACTTTATCTAGGCTTTAAGAAACGTGTCACTTTTTGCCTTTGACCATAGTTATTTGCATGGTGGTATTAAATATTTTTAATGATCCATATGTTAGGGCCCCAACCAAGGAAATGGCCACTAGTCGTTATAGCTACGTTGGGACTTGCTGGAGTGTACTGGTGTGTACTGGCCGAATCCTAGCCCTGGCCCTTTCAACATGTGCCTTAACTCTCCTTTTCGATGTAATATTCTTCTTCCAATTTTTTTCTGATATTAAGATAAACATGTAATCATTATTGAAAATTATAAGGAATACAATGGATCAAACCTAAAATACCTCTCCTTAGTGATACACTATAGTATTGAAGCGGGTTTTTGTGTGCATTCTCTGTTTTTCACATTTCATCCTAGGTATTTTCCTGTACACTAAATATTTGTTGAAACATGACTTTTATTTTTGCAAAATATTCTATTCTATGGATGTGCTACTTCCATTTTTAAATGTTATAAATCACCCTGTCTCTGACATAATGTTAAGTTACGATAATATTTAATCTTTGTGCATGTCCTAATTGCTTCCTTAGGTGAAGCTCTTTAGTGTGGAATTACTGAAGCAAAGCTGATACATATTTTAAATGTGCTTTGTAAAACTGCCCTCCAGAACAGTGGTGACTGGATCCTGTCACCAGCGGCATCTGAAATGACCTTCGTTTCCTATAGGGATGTTCATTCTTTTCTTACTGATCTCCAAGAGCTCTTGTTATACTTAAGATATTAGATCTCCTTCTATCAAACATATTGAGAATATAGACTCGAAACTTCTTAAAGTCAAGGTCTGTGCCTTATTACATGTGAATCTCTCATAATAATGAGTTTCGTGACTTGTGCACAGTAACATGCAATCGATATCCAAAGAACATACAGGAATGATATCTGCCATTATGAAGCATCTACTATAGGCAAAGGAATATAAATAAATACAAAATCCAAAATGAAACAAATGCTGCAAAGGAGGCAGCATATAACCACGGTAGGATCAAACAGGAGCATGTGATCAATTCCAATCAGAAGAACTGGGAGGTCCAATTTCATTTAGGTCTTGAGTGTGAATTTCTTAACCAGAGAAGACACTCTAGGCTGAAGGATCAGCATAAATACAGCACACTGCATGAAAATGGCTCAAATGTTTGAGAAAGAGAGGTATTTACTGACTCCCAATGCTAAGAGGGCCCTGAAGGCTATAGAGCTTTACATGGACAATAGGGCCAAGTGGAAAACCTGTGACTTTGACTTGTCCTTAGGGAAAATGGTGCCAGTAGCTGTGTGAACGAAAGACAGGAGAAGAGAGAGACTGTTAACTTGCTTTAAAAGAAGCTTTGTGGTACTCCAGCTAAGATGGTGACACAGAAGACTCCCGAATTTCCCTCCTCCCATGGATGCACCAAATTTATAGCTACACACAGAGCAATTCCCTCTGAGAGAGATCCACAAACTAGTTGAGTGACTCCTACCCTATTGGACAATTGAGAAAATACCCACATTAAAAGGAGTAGAAAGGGCTGAGACCCACCTCTGGCACAGTACCATTCAATTGAGAGGGTATTCCTAACTCCAAGATTCTCCCTGAGGATCAGAGGGTTTGACCGATACATCTAGTGATCCAAATTTTAAGGCTTCCACCTGAGGGATGGGCCCCTAAGTCACCTAGCTCTTAAAGCCAATGGGGCTTTCATTCTTGAGTCCCATAAGAATATAGTAAACAAATAGTTGTTAATGGGCACCTGAACACTCACTGTAGCTATCACCCCAGGGCTCAGTGCAGAGGGAGTAGACAAATATGCCCATTTCCCAGTCTTTCCTTGGAAGGGGTTTGACTGTATACTTTATAAGCTGCTATTGAGAGTCCAGCTTCTAATCACCTTGTCTCTAGGTGATGACTATGATCCTCCCCTTTGGGGACACTGACAAGTCTTGGAACACTCTCAACTACTAGAAGTAACTAGAAACAATGTCAGCAGCTTGAACAATCACAAAATTTGATAGGCAACCAGGAACTCAAGCCAAGCTGATTGATGAGGTTCTCTCATGTGAGACCAGTCTGTCAAGACCAGGAGAGGTGGTTGTTTTATCTACTGCACAGAAACAAACACAGAGAGTCAAGGAAAATGAAAAAAAAACAAAAAACAAAAAACAGGAATGTGTTCCAAAAAAAGAACATGATAAATGTCCAGCCTGATCTTAAAGAAATGAAGTTAAGTGATCAGCCTCCAAGATAAGGCAGTGGAACTCATCTAGAGGGAAAAGAGAAAAAAAAATGCAAAGAATAAAGATTCCTTAAGGTATCATGCGGCATCATGAAAAAGATAAATATATGTATTATAGAGGAAATAAAAAAGATATAGAAAGGGACAGACAGCTTATTTAAAGAAATAATGGCTGAAAACTTCCCTACTCTGGGGGAAGAAACAGACATTCAGATTCAGGAAGTCTAGAGAGTTCTGAATAAGAAGAATTCAGAGAGCCATACTGGGGTACCTGGGTGGCTCAGTTAGTTGAGCATCCAACTTTGGCTCAGGTCATGATCTCACACTCGGTGAGTTCAAGCCCTGCATCAGGCTCTGTGCTGACAGTTCAGACCCTAAAGCCTGCTTCGGATTCTATGTCTCCCTCTCTTTCTGCCTCTCCCTCACTCTCTCTCTCTCTCTCTCAAAAATAAATAAACATTAAAAAATTTTTTTAAAAAGAAGAGAGCCACCAAGACATGTTATGATTAAATTGTCAAAAGTTAAAAGCAAAAAGTATTAAAAGCAGCAAAAGAAAAGCAACTTGTTACATACAAGGGAAACTCCATAAAGAATATCAGTAGATTTTTCAGCAGAAATCTTGCAGTCCAGAAGGGAATGGGGTGATGTAGTCAAAGTTCTGAAAGAAAAAGAAAAAGAAAAAAAAAAAACCTGCCAACCAAGACTACTTTAAACAGCAAAGTTGTTCTTTAGAATTAAAGGCGAGATAAAGAACTTCCCAAACAAAAACTGAAGGAGTTCACCACCACTAGCTTGGCCTAAAAAGAAATGCTAAAGGGTGTTCTTCCATCTGAAATAACAGGACACTAACTGGTAACATAAAAATACATGAAAGTATAAAACTGGTAAAGGTAAATATATAATTAAATTCAGAATACTCTGATATTGTAATGGGGATGGGTAAATAATTATATATACCTCTAGTATAAAGGTTAAAAGACAAAAGAATTAAAAGTAACTCTAACTACAATAATTTGTTAATAAATGTACAATATAAAGATGTAAATTGTAATCTCAAAACACAAAGTGTGCATGGGGGTATGTAAAAATATAGAGCTTTATATGCATAAAAAGTTAACTTGCTATCAACTTAAAATACTTTGTTATAAATATGTTACATGTAAGCCTCCTGATAAGAACAAAGCAAAAACCTACAGTAGATACACAGAAGATAAACAAAGAATCAAAGCATACACTACAGAAAATCAACATATTACAAAGGAAAAGAGAAAGAGAGGAAGAAAGGAACAAGGGAATTACAAACAACCAAAAAACTAATGAACAAAATGGCAATAGCAAGTCCATACCTATCAATAATTACCTGAAACATAAATGAACTAAATTCTCCAAACAAAAACCAGATAGCACCTGCACAGATAAAAGAAAAACAAGACCTAATTACATACTGCTTACAAAAGATTCACTTCAGCTTTAAGGACATTATAGGCTCAAAATGATAGATGGAAAAAGCTATCCCATGCAAATAAAAACAAAAGAAAGCAGGGGTAGCTGTATTTATATCAGACAAAATAGACTGTAAACCAGTAACTGTGAAAAGAGACAACAAAAATCATTAAATAATGATAAAGGGGTCAATTCATTAGGTGTGTGTAACTACTGTACAATCTATGCACCCAACATCAGAGCACCTGCATATAGAAAGCAAATATTAACAGAGCTGGAGGGAGAAACAGCAGTAGTAAAGTAGACTTCTAACACCCCGCTTTCAACAATGGATAGATGATACAGACAAAAAATCAATAAACATTGGACTTAAACTACATGTTAGGGCAGATGGACTTCATATCAGACATACTAGATGTATCAGACTTTTCCATATAATGGCAGCAGAATACACATTCTTTTCAAGAGCACATGGAACATTCTCTGAGATAGATAAGATGTTAGGCCACAAAACATGTTTTGATAAATTTAAGGAGATTTAAATCTCATCTATATCCTTCTGACCACGATGGTCTGATACTGATACTAGAGATCAATTAAAAGAGACAACTGGGACGCCTGGGTGGCTCAGTAGGTTGAGCATCTGACTTCAGCTCAGGTCATGATCTCGTGGTCCGTGAGTTTGAGCCCCGCGTCGGGCTCTGTGCTCACAGCTCACAGCTCGGAGCCTGGATCCTGCTTCGAATTCTATGTCTCCTTCTCTCTCTGCCCCTCCCCCACTCATGCTCTGTCTCTCTGTCAAAAATAAATAAATCAACTTAAACAAACAAACAAAACTTAGGGTAGGTAGCAAAAGCAGGTCAAAGAGGGAAGTTTATAATAGTAAACACGTTAAGAAAAAAAAAGAAATCTTAATGAAACTAACTTTATACCTCAAGGAACCAGAAAAACAAGAATAAACCAAGCCCAATTTAGTAGGATGAAGGAAATAACAGAGTGGAAATAAATGAAATAGAGATCAGAAAGACAATAGAAGAGGTCAATGAAATTAAGAGCTGATGTTTTGAAAAGATAAACAACATTCATAAGACTTTAACTAGACTCAGAAAAATAGAGAGAAGAAAAATCAAATCAGAAATGAAAGAGAATACATTGCAAACGATAAACAGAAATGCTAAGTACAAAAGAAACTACTATGAACAGTTGTTTGCCAACAAATTAGAGAACTTAGAAGAAATGGTTAAATTCCTAGAAACAACCTACCAAGACTGAATCATGAAGACTGAATATGTGAATAGACCAATTATTGCTAAGGAGACTGAATCAGTAATCAAAAGCTGCCAACAATGTCCCGGACCAGATATTCGCTAGTAAATTCTACCAAACTTGTAAAGAAGAATTATTACCAATCCTTTTCTAATGCTTCCAAAAAACTGAAGAGGAGGAAACACGTCCAAACTCACTTAACAAGGCCAGCATTACCCCGATACCCAAACCAGAGAAGGACACTACAAGAAAAGAAAATTATAGGCCAATACCATTGATGAACATAGAAGCAAAAATCTTCAACAAAATATAAGCAAACCAAATTCAACAGTGCTTTAAAAGGATTAAGCATCATGGTCAAATGGGATTTATTCTTGGGATGCAAAGATGATTCAACATTCATAAATCAATGAATTTGACAAACCACATTAACAAAAAGAAGGATTAAAATCATATGATCAAATCAATAGGTGCAGAAAAAGCTTTTGACAGAACTCAATATTCTTTCATAATAAAAGTTCCCAACAAATTAAGAATAGAAGGAACATACCTCAACATAACAGGCCCACACTAACATCATACTCAAGGGTGAAAAGCTGAAAGCTTTTCCTCTAAGATCAGGAACAAGACAAGGATGCTGAATTCTTGCCACGCTTCTTCAACATAGTATGAAAGTCCTGGCCAGAGCAATTAGGCAAAAAAAAAGAAATAAAAGTAATCCAAATTGGAAAGGAAGAAATAAAATTGTTTGCAGAGGACATGATATTATATATAGAAAGCCCTAAAAACTCTACCAAAAAACCTGTTAGAATTAAATCAGTAAAATTCCAGTATAAAAATAACAATATAGAAAAATAAGTTGCATTTCTATATATTAATAACATACCATCAGACAGAAATTAATAAAAGAATTCCATTTACAATTGCATCAAAAGAATAAAATACCTAGGAATAAATTTAACCAAAGAGCTGAAAGATCTGTACAATGAAAAACAAAAAATGTTGATCAAAGAAATTGAAGAAGACACAAATAGGTAAAAAGATAATCTGTGTTCATTGATTGGAAGAATTAATATTGTTAAAATATTGACAGTACACAATATGATCTACAGATTCTGTACTATCCCTATCAAAAGTTTCGTAGCATTTTTCATAGAAATATATGAAACAACCCTAAAATTCCTTTGAAACCACCAAAGACCCCAAATAGCCAAAGAAATCTTGAAAGGAAGAATGGAGTGGGAGGCATCATGCTTCCTGATTTCAAACTATATTAGAAATCTACAGCAATCAAAACAGTATGATATCAGCATAAAAACAGACATGTAAATCAGTAGAACAGAATAGAAAGCCCCATAATAAACTCATGTATATATGAGTGGTCAATTTTCAACAATGGAGCCAAAAATATACAATGGGGAAAGGATTGTCTGGTGTTAGGAAACTGGGTATCCACAAGCATAAGAATGGAACTGTATATGTCTTACACCATATACAAAAATCAATTCAAAATGGATTAATGATTTGTCAGTTTTTTATTTTAGAGAGAGAGAGTGCAAGTTGGGGAGAGGGGCAGAGGGAAAGAGAGAATCTTAAGCAGGCTCCACGTTCAGTGCAGAGCCCAATGTAGGGCTCGATCCCACCACCCTGGGATCACAACCTGAGCCACAATCGGGAGTTGGACGTTCAACTGACTGAGACACCCAAACACCCCAGATTAATGATTTGAATATAAGACTTGAAACTATAAAACTCCCAGAAGAAAACATAGGGTTTGAGTTCCTTGACATTGGTCTTGGCAATGATATTTTGAATTTGACACCAAAAGCAAAGGTAACAAGAGCAAAAATAAACAAGCGTGACTACATCAAGCTAAAATGCTTCCGCATAGCTAAGGAAATCATCAATAACTGGAAACAGTAATCTACAGAACGGGGGAAAATATTTACAAACCATATATTTAATAAAGGTTAAATATCCAAAAATATACAATGAGCTCAAGTTACTCAATAGCAAAAATCAAAAACCTCAACTGAAAAACGGGCAGAGGATCTGAAGAGACACTTTTCCAGAGAAGACATACAGATGGCCAACAGGCGCATGAAAGAAAATAATATGTACGTATGATAGTTAATGACATTGAGCCATGAGAAAGAAAGAAGTCCTGCTATTTGTGACATCACAGATGAACACGGAGGGCATTGTGCTAAGTGAAATAAAGCAGACAGGGAAAGACAAACACTACATAGTATCACCTAGATGGATAATCAGGAAAAAACAAAAACCATTAAACTCATAGAAACAAAGACTAGAATGGTGGTTGCTAAGGCGGGGAATAGGGGAAGACTGGTTAAAGGGTATACGTTTTCAGCGACAAGATCAATACAGTCAGAGAATCTAACGTAGAACGTGGTGACTACGGTTGATACTGTGTAGGTGAAATTTGCTAAGAAAGTAGAACGTTAAGTGTTCTTACCAAAAACAAAAAAAATACGTGAGGTGATAGATGTGTTAATTAACCGGTCAAGGGGAATCCCCTCGCAATGTATATGTATGGATATCAAATCATCATGTCGTGTGCTTTAGATAAATACGTTTATCTGTCAATTACACCTCAATAAAGCTGAAAAAAAAGTGTCAAGAAGCCTTTGTGACATCCGAAGCTTGTCTCCGGTACCACATCCCTGCTGCCATAGTTCACAAGCCCTGTGCTTCTCGGGGGGAGCTTACGGCGGTTCTAGCACTATTGTTCCCCAGCTCAAACCTAAAGATGGATTTCCTGTGGAAGGAGCTAATAAGACCTCTGTGGATTTGCAATCCAATCTCCAAAGCCCATCTCAAACATCATCTCCTTTTTTGCCTTTTTAAAAAGTGGTTTCACTGACACTGAAATCACAATACAGTTCTTCTGGCTGAAATATATAATTGAGTCTCTTCTAGCATGTTCAGAGTTGCGCAACCATCACCACAATCGATTTTTTTAAATGTTTATTTATTTTTGAGACAGAGAGAACATGGCGGTGGGGGCGGGGGGGGGCACAGAACAAAGGATCCTAAACAGCCTCCTCGTGCCGATAGCACTGAGCCTGACGTGGGGCTCAAACTCATGAACCACAAGATCATGTGATCCATGAGATCATGACCCTAGTCGAAGTCGAACGCTCAACCGACTGAGCGACCCAGGCCCCCCGTTCATGATCAGTTCATGAACACTTGCATTACAGCCTGGAAGGAATCGGGCCCCTAGCCATAAGCCCTCTCCAACCTCCCCATCTCTCCTGGTTCTAGGCAACCACCCCTCTACTCTCTGTCTCTAAGGATTTGCCTGTTTTAGACCTTTCACACAAATGGATCGCACAGAATGTGGTCTTTCGTGACTGGTTTCTTTCACTTAGCATAATGTTTCCAAGGCTCATCCCTGGTGTAACGTGTGTCAGTACCTCATTCCTATTGCTGGCTGAGTAATATTCTGTCGTGCAGCTCCACCACATTTTGCTGATCCATCCATCAGTGGACGGACCTAGGGGGTTGTTTGCACTTTGGGGCCATTATGAATAATGCTGCTGTGAACATGCAAAACCTCATCTCCTGTGAGGTTTTGTTTTACCCTTCAGCCAAACGCAGTTCTCCATTTTATGTGACCCCCACAGCTCGGCCACTCTCCCTCGATGCTTAGCACCTCCAAACGCACACCACAGTTATTCACGGGCTCCTCGTAAACCCCTGCTGGAGGCTCAGTCCCAGGAGAGAGTTCACTCCTCTTGTCTCTTAGCTTATTTTCCGCCTCTTGTCCACTTAGCTTGGTGGCTGGGGAATAGCGGACGATCCTCTGTCGGGGGCTGTAGGAGGGCAGCCTTGTCTCTCCACCTTTGTCTTTGAGACAGGCAAGTTGAAATGTCTATATGGAAAAAAACCCAAGTGGGCCCTGTTGCAAGTAACCCTATTGATTTTTTTTTCAAGTTCTTTCCACATTCCAGAAAAAGAGAATCATCCAAATGAAAACCAATGCCATCTGCTGTAAAATAACAATATTAAAAGAATAGGCAAACGTGGTTTTACCTGCCTTCCTGATGAATTGGGTCAAAACGCCGTGGAGTTAAAAGTAGTTGTTCTATTATTAGTGACACAGTTCATAATACTCAGAAAAACACTGTTTTTAGGCTTAATCAAACTTTTAATGAGAACTTTCAATGTTTAGACTCCAAAGAAAACCGTTTTTTGGGGGGATATGATGTAATTGAAATGACTAAGGTGTGAATTATGAATTTTAAACAAGGGCACTTCTGTCCTGGCTCCAGAATATGCATAGGTCCAGAAAAAATGTGTTTTGATGGATTTCAGATTTTTCTGTAATTACCCTTACTCCAACCCCCCAGTGACACTTGCCCAAAGTGGCTCTTCATGTCTCTCTCTCCTCTGCCCCCCTTCAAAGGGGTTGAGAAATATAGTCACAATAAGATATAACTTGACACTCAAGTCCAATGTGTAACCACCCTAGGGAGCTGGCCTTTTTTATAGGTTTAGGATCCCTTGTCACTAGAAAGCCCCCGTCCCATGTAGTCTCAGGTGTCCTTTCTTTGCCAGGAACCACCTTATCCCCCTCCTTCCTTTATGTTGTGTCTTCATCTGAATCTCCTTCTGCCCCCGCCCCTCCCTGAGTGTCACGGACAGGGGACAGGGAAGTAGATCTGGGGTCACAGGGTTTACATGTGGATCTGCCATTTTCCAGCCATGTGATTCTGAGCCAGCTGAACCTCTCTGGGCTTTAGCTGCAAACTGGGATAACAATGCACCTTGTCCGATCATGGGTTAGACCTGGCAGTGGGTGCAGGGGCCGAGCACAAGAGAGGCAGGCACGCTGTGCATTCCCTCTTTCTGTATTTCTAAGAGACAGGTAATTACCCTGTCATCTGAGTTTCTAGGGAACATTTAGTTTATACCCTCTTGCGTTCTCGACGATTGTCCCTGCGGGCAGAAACCCCTCCTGTTCTGACTACCTGTCTCCCCCAGCCCCCAGCCTGAGCACCCTGAAGATATAGAGAGGGACCTTTTGCAGACTGGATGACAGATGACTCTCTTTTCCTCTGTCCCGGGGAGGGGAACCACTGCTTAATGTCACCAAACGTGAAGAGTATTGGTACGGAATGACCAAAGCCACCACCTGAATCAATTATTTTCACAGGACCTAGTGTGTACACATTCTTTCCCACCCTCCTTTTATAGCCAGGAGGGGGCAAATTCCCTAATTCATCTGTGTGCCGTTTCGTGCCGCTTCGAAGAGAATGAAAATGATAAACGTGCTGCGGTTCCTGCGGAATAAATAGTTCTTGTAAAGCCAAACTAAGGTGATTTGCAATATGGATTTTTCCCTCCGAGTTATTAGAATATGTTCAGTCAGCACATTCGGCCTCTGTCTCCAGCGATACATTAAATTAACAGCACTCACCTCCACCCCAATCTCAGGGTGTGGGTGGCGCCTTGCGTTTGTCTTGGCAGGTCGGGCTGCGGGCAGCAGGGGAGGAGAGCAGGTTCTGGATGTGTGTGGTCGCAGAGATGCTCACTGGCTTACTGCTCCCTTGAGGACATAGCCACCGGGAGCTCTGGAAGCCACTGGAAGGTGGGCATCCAGGGGCCACGGTGCCTCCCTCCAGCCTGCATCTCATGTGGATGCTATTCCCACGGCGTCCCCACAGTGCCTTGCACATAGTAGGTGCGCTTGTCTGACCCCCTCTTCCCAGCAGGTCTCGCCCCAGAGGAACCAAGTGACAGTGTGAGAACCCTTACAAGGACCCGGCCAAGCTTCCAAAAACGTCCACACACTAGAGTCGGGCTGGGCACCTAAAGCGTTGGGGGAGGGAGCCAAGTACAGTTTGCAAATGTTTAAACAAGAAAACCTGATGTAATAGTTCTGCTTAACTCTAAAGTAAGTCCCTCTACAGCTAATTA
Source organism: Panthera uncia (assembly GCF_023721935.1). Classification (NCBI taxonomy): domain Eukaryota; kingdom Metazoa; phylum Chordata; class Mammalia; order Carnivora; family Felidae; genus Panthera; species Panthera uncia. Next base: position 27,240,724 of record NC_064809.1, on the reverse strand, counting down.
TGGGATGTCTAAGATAAAGAGCTCACATGCCAAGGCAGGGGGAGGGGCAGCAAGGACATGGGTGTCTCCTCTCCTGCGTCTCTGAGTGGGGTGCCTTTGGGCTCTGATCACACCGTGTTGATTCACTTAGCTCCTTCCACCTTCTAGCATGACTGTATTCTGTGACAAATTGCTGGTTCCGTGGGCCAGTCATGCGCTTTCCTTTGCTTTTGCTAAAATGACACAACAGTACATACACAGTGTCACACGTCCTACTGGGAAAAGCAACGCCTCCAGATCTGAAGCATCTCATTTAATAAACGAGTCAGGGAGCTCACCTTGTACCTCCTGGGCCCACGTGGGTTTTGCTATATTCCTGTCCTCAGGATCCAAGGACACGAGGCCACCCTGTAAGCAAGGGTATTTTTGTGTCTTTGGATGCCGTGCCATGCGATCTTTTCCCCCTTGTACCGTGTCCTCCGTTATCACAGCTATTGGGTCAACACCCCAGAGCCTTCCAACCTCTTCGTCAATAATATACAAGGGCGTAATCCAGAATCTTTACCTCATTTACAGATGTCTACCATTTATTTTATTTTATTTTTTTCATCTAAGCTCATTTACTTATTTTGGGGGGGGAGGCGGAGAACATGCTTGTGTGAGAGTGGGAGACGGGCAGGGAGAGAGAGGGGCAGGGAGAGAGAGGGGCAGGGAGAGAGAGGGGCAGGGAGAGAGAATCCCAGGCAAGCTCTGCCCTGTCAGCACAGAGTCCAAGTCGGGGCTCGAACCCATGAACCGTGAGATCATGACCTGAGCGGAAACCAAGAGTTGGACGCTCAGCTGGCTGAGCCACCCAGGTGCCCCTAAAAATCTACCATTTATATCCAAACTTTAGGAAGCCTTTTTCACACCATGAGGACTGGTTCCAAGTGTCCTTGCCGGGAAGCGAATCCTTAGTCGTGAGTGAAACCCCCAATTCAATAAATTCTCACCTTTTCAAGCTACTAATTCCACCCACTACAGCTGAGAATCTTCTTAAATGCTGCCCCAGAGGCCCTGGGCCCCTCACAGTGTACCTTGAGTCGCTAACCGGCTGTCCTGAGCCTATCAGGTAACGACACCGGCCAGCTCTGCGGCCCTCACCATTACCACTGCCTCCACAGTGATCAGATGCCACAGCCACCCGTGCACCCCAGTCCTTCCCTTCTCGCCGCGCTTCATCCAATCACAGGCAACAATCTAAGTTAAGACGCTGCCGCACATCAGATGTTATCACCACCCACTTGCTGCACAGCCGCCACTACTGGTGGCTGGTACACCTTTCCTGCAGGCATAGGCATAGGAGACGCCCAGAGAGGGGCCGAGAGGTAGGTGACACTGTAGGAGCCTGAGGCAAGGTATGGTTACGTTGCACCCATCCAAGCCGACCAGCCTCCACGGAACCGGTCTTTGCAGCAGGGGCTGGATCACAAGGTGGGGGGGCAAGATGATTTGAAGTGATGCTGAAGGTCTCAGATGGCTTCTTGTGCTAATGGGGAAATAGGTGATCACAGACAACATAACGCGTTTGATTTAAGAATATCTTCACCATTTCATTTCTATAACATCTACCTTTAAAAAAATTTTTTTCAACGTTTATTTATTTTTGAGAGAGAGAGAGAGAGAGAGAGAAGGAATGTCAGCAGGGGAGGGGCAGCGAGAGATGGAGACACAGAATGCGGAGCAGGCTCCAGGCTCTGAGCTGTCAGCACAGAGCCCGATGCGGGGCTCGAACTCACGAACTGCGAGATCATGACCTGAGCCGAAGTCGGTCCCTCAACTGACTGAGCCACCCAGGTGCCCCAATATCTACCTCTTAAATTCCATTTAGCTCAGGTTAATGTTGACATCGCATTCCTCAAGCACACTTAGATAGCCAGGGGTGGGAGCAAGGAGGGAAACCCACCCTGCACAGAAAATCCACAGGTGACTCATTTGTTTAAAAAAAAAAAAAAAAAAAAAAAGGCACTGTTCTAGGCACTAGGATTGCAGCAGTGAACAAAACAAAACAAAAGTCTCTCAGGGAGCACACGATATGGGAGGGGGGGGTCAGTGAATAAGGCAGGAAGAGGGTAGGGAGTGCAGGTGGGAGGGGCTGCTGTTTTAAGCAGGGTGCTCAGAGAGGACCTCCCGACCAGGCGAAGTGTGAGTTGAGACCCAGAGGACGGGGACGAGTGGACATCCGGACACAGCATAACAAGGAGGAGAAACAGCCGAGGCAGAGGCATGGTTGGAGCGGTGGGGATGTGTCTGCCTGCTGAGCAGGGTGGCCAGCGGGCTGGTGGGGAGCAGGGGAGGGGGCCGGAGGGCCGGAGGGATCCTCCTGCTTCTACCTGCAGAGCAAGGAGGGAAGGCATTGGGGGGAGGTGATTGGAGCAGAGAAGGCGATGCTCTGACTGTATCGGAATTGCGTACCAGCTCACACATCCATGGGAACGCATCCTGGCCTCAACGTGGCTCACTGGGATAGTCTCAGGAATGCCATCCGGCAGACGTGACAGTCTAAGCAGAGCTGCAGAGAACGCAACATTGAAGGTCACTGTCTGGGCACTTAGACGATGGCAGGACTTCGGTCATAGACGAGACAGGGCTGAGGGCAGAGAGAAACTTCCAAACTGCAGAGATGGTCCTCGTCGAGGGATCCAGGCACCCCGAAGTGTACGCCGGGGGCTCTCCGGCAGCACGTGGTGCAGGGCTCGCACACGGGGACCCCTGTCCTCCTGGGCAGTAGGCGCCTCTGTCTTCCACTGCTCTGCATGGTGTGTCTAGCACGGAGTTTGAACTCGTAAACCACGCCATTGACAAGTATGGCAATAAAACTTCGCTGTCCCTGATGGCGGTCGTCTGTTTTTCTAACCTTTGGCTTCCCCTTTCCTGGTACTTTTATACATCTGGTTCTGGTAAAATAAAAAGATTCACTCGGTTTACAACTGTACTTCCTGTTCAGGCCTGGGTTTCAGGTGGACGTGATGGGGTGCTCCTCCTGGAGACAAGCCCCTCCGGGTAGGACAGTGTCACAGGCATCCCCGGGGCTATCAGAGGCAGCCCTCCACCCCCACCCCCCTGCCCGGGGCCCACCAGAGTGCCCTCTGGAAGTCACCATCTGGGAAGGGACTTTCCTGAGGCCACCCTGGTGTATTCCCCAGCTTTACCAGGCCCCCAGATGGGACTCAGTGCCGAGAGCTTTTCCATAGGACAATGATATCTCCTAAGAGTGTGGGTCCTTGGTCCTGGGTGGGTTTTACTTACCATTTCCTGTCCTCTACCGTGTTTGCTTGTGCTCAAGCAAGATGCCAAGTCTTCGGGATGCGGGTAGCCTCTTTGCAAATGCTCCACAAAGTCTGTGTGTAGGAAAGGAAGATGACAGATACAGAAGAACAAGGGCCACTTTGAGGCCCACAGTGAAAGCTGCTCCATGGGGCAGGGAGAGGAAGAGACCAGTAGAACGAAGGTCCTTGTCGCCTAATGAGGGGCCTGAGATCAGGCCCTCAAGCTGTGAGTGAGCACACCTTTTTCCTCCTGACCCCATGAGGAAGGCAGGGCAAAGCTAAGCCATCCCCCGGGGCCAGGCCTCAGGGGCTGTTCTTCAAGTCTCACTGTGCAACCGGCAATCTCACGGCCAACGGACACCAGCCGTGTGTCCAAGAAGAGCCCCGAGGCACAACTACGGAGCACAACCCCATGACCAAATACTCGCCCGGACGCAGCAAGCCTCACTGTGAGCGGTGCTCTGGGCGAGGGCGTTCTCATTTGCCCTGGTACTCTCCCAAAATGAAAAGCCATATTCTATTATCCCCACTTTATGGAAGGAGAAACGACCTCAGAAACATAATTCGCTCAAGTTTCCAAGGATGCTCATGAATCCAGATCCATAGGACTTCGGGGATGTAAACAGACAACAGACACAGATACACAAACACCCACACACACATACGTACCCCAAACTATACACACACACTCCCCTCCACACATTAACACACACACACACACACACATATATATATACTCCCCACATGCACGCACACACACACACACACACACATCCCGATACGCAGGTCCAAAAACACGACAGAAAAGAAAAAAAGATGAAAGTATTCAGATTTACAAGTGCTCAAAGAAGTACAGATTTAAAGAAGACACGAGGGGCACCTGGGTGGCTCAGTCGGTTGAGCATCCCACTCCAGCTCAGGTCACGATCTCACGGATTGTGAGTTCGAGCTGGAGTGGGATGCTCAACCGACTGAGCCACCCAGGTGCCCCTCGTGTCTTCTTTAAATCTGTACTTCTTTGAGCACTTGTAAATCTGAATACTTTCATCTTTTTTTCTTTTCTGTCGTGTTTTTGGACCTGCGTATCGGGATGTGTGTGTGTGTGTGTGTGTGCGTGCGTAGGGGCGTGACGGGGGGGGGGGGGGGTTGGGAGGTGTGGTGGGGGGTGGAGGGGGCGGAGTGGCATGCGGGTAGTTAGTTAACCTCTGTGTCGCCTCCAGCTCCTCCGTGATATGGGGATAGTGACACCTCCCTCAGAGTGGTGGTGTGAGAATTTATTAAGTAAAAATATGTGCGGGGCTTAGAACCGTGCCTGCCACATCAGGGGAAGCACACACGTTCAGCTGTTGTTATTACTGTTACTGCTGCTGTGGCCAAGGGTGCTAGGGAAGGAGCCCTTTCGTTGCTATTGGTGAGAACGCCTTTGTGGAAGGTGATCCGGCCAGAATCCTCAAAAACCGTCCCACCAGTACCATGAGCCACTACTTCCTTTATCCTGAGGACATGAGAGAGGCTCTCACAGACTTATGGGTAAGGGTGTTCACTGAAGCATTATTAACAGCCAAACAAGGACAAATGGAAACAACCTGAAGTTTCTGCACCAGGAGGTTGGTCATGGGGCCATCTTGAAGCCATCCTGTGCTCCTCCCTCACATCCAGGGTTGTCTTCCACCTCCTCCCTGAGGAATCTGACCACTTCCAGCTTTCATCCCTCAGGGCTCTGCTTCAGCATGACTTCCTCAAAGAAGCCTCACCACCACCACCTCCGCCCTGCCCACCCCTGCCCATCACCCCCCATACCTCTCAGGTGCCCTCTCTCACATGCTAACGTGAAGCTCTACCCTTTTCCGCTGCGCTCATCAGCTCTGTAATGACCAGCTCCCTACCTCTGCCTCTCCCACCAGATTGTGAATCCCCCGAGGGCCAGATGTGACTGTCTCCTTTGCTACTGTGCCCCCAGAGCCTACAACAGTACCTGGTACACACGATGTTTCCTGACTGAGGAATGAGGGAAGAAGGAATGTGATTCAATCTTAAAGCCATATTCTTAGGGCGCCTGGCTGGCTCAGCTGGTTAAGCTTCGGCAGGTCATGATCTCACAGTGTGTGGGTTCGAGCCCCACGTCGGGCCCTGTGCTGACAGCTCGGAGCCTGGAGCCCGCTTTGGATTCTGTGTCTCCCACTCTCTCTGCCCCTCCCCTGCTCAGGCTGTGTGTCTCTCTGTCTTTCAGATATGAATAAACATTAAAAAACTTTTTAAAGCCATATTCTCAATGAATCCGTAAATGAGAAAAAAGTCTATAGAACTCTATATATCACATGACATTAACATTATTACACGTAAACAGATGTATAAAAATCCAAGCACTAAATTCTTAGCTGTGGTTATTCTCAGTCACTTTAATTGTTTTCTTTATATTTGCATTTATTTTCCATATACCTTACAATAAACATCTTTTTCCTTTATAGTGGTGAAAACATCGGATAAGATAGATGGATACAGCAAAGGATCCAGAACTTTTGGAATAAAACATTATTTGCGTCCAGGATCGGAATGGCTGAGACATCCTGGGAAATACCCATATTTGAACTTGCCCACAGTGAATGTCTATCATATGTCTATGATATGTCTATCATATGTCATTTCCAGATCAGTTCCGCACAGTCACAAGTGATTCCTCTAATAACGGGCTCCTTCCTTTCTCTCGGGGACACATGAGGCCACGTACAGCAGAGATGACAGGTAGTGGTTTCAGTAAGATGATATAATTTTTTTCTTCTTCTTCCTAACAGAAAAAGTCCAGGTAAAGGAGTCTTTTTTTTTTTTTTTTCTGAGTCACCATACTCACACATTCAGTCATGTCACAGAGAACTTTCTTCTGTGTCCCCATGGGTGTGGCTTTTACTGATTGTAGTAACTATGGAAAGGTGCCAACGTGATAGCCACCACATGGGGACATCAGAGTGCCCCGAGGCCAGACCTCCTTAGGTCTGGGAATCCAAGCAAGCCCAGGGCACCGGCACACAGATAGATAGCCCTTGGATGGACCCAGGGAGGATGTGACTCCGTGGCAGTGGTGTCTGTAGAATTGGGGACAGTGGTTTCAAGTCTTGGTCTGGACCCTGGATTTCTTCTATTGCCTGATTTCTCAGCACCTTAGTTTTCCCATAGGTTACGTTGGAATGTTGATGCACTTCTCTGAGACAGTTTTAAGGAGTTGTGGAATTTACAGCACTGCCATTGGGATGCATCCTCCTGACCTTCTGCCCACAGGGCTCTGTGAAGCAGATCAGCATATGAGGAACAGAGTGGAAAGAAGTAGGGATGTTCAGCCTGGGGAGGAGTAGAAAAAGTACAGAATGGTGGAACTTAAAAAAAACCGTTACATGCATGAAGGACAAATTTGTCCCATGTGGCTTCCAGGGGGAGAACCAGAGCCAGCGGCTAAAGTTCTAGAAAGCCAGGTTTCTGCTTCACTTAAAAAAGAACCTTCTAAGAAAAAAAAGGCGCCCCAAAAGACTGCCTTGTAAGGCAATACTGAGTCACCCGTCACTGTGAATATTTCAGGGCTGCTGAGTGACAGCTCATAGGGCAGTTTGGGTAGAGGGGATTTCTGAGTTAAGTTGAAGGCCAGACAGATAAGCTCTCATATCACTCCCGATTCCAAGAACCTATGTTTCTGCCACTTGGCCTTTCTGCTTTTGGAGCTGTTTGAACATGATTTACAATTCATCCTTAACACCACTTCATCGAAGTCCAGCCAGAGCTGCAACTGCCAGGAGGCCTCCCTCCCCTCACCCCTCTGACGGTGGAAATTTGTCTTGTTCGTGGCTGGCTGTCTCCTTATTACAGGAAAAACTCACAACGTGAGTCCTGCCTTCCGAATAAAAGCCAGAACTCAAATTCCCAGCATCCCTTGGAAGAAGGATGAAGTCTTGGCCCTTCAAATGTTCCTATTCAAGACTTGAATTTGAAAGTAAATGACCTAAAAGGGGGGCGGGGGGAACAGGGAGAAGGGAATTTCCACCTGGTGCCTCCACACTTTCTTCCAAGTGTTTTGGGTGATGGCAGAGAAGTCCGGCTTTCAGTGGTGCAGCTGTTTCCCAGACATTGCAAGACCCGGCCCTGGGGCTAGAAGTTTCTTTAGTTGTGACAGAGGTGGCTTTTGCAACCAAGCAGTTTTTGGCATCTAGTGCTTGTGAATGCGGAGGCTGCTGACACTTACTAGGGTCTGTGGCTGGGTTTCGGGAGTGTTCCTGGAAGGTCGGCCTCAGCTCTGACTCCCACCTGCCCAGGACTCTGCACGCTTCCTAAGGTCACCTTAAGAGAATGGCTGATGATACCCAAAACATGACACCCATGTTCTTCTTGGTCCTTGAGCACACACAGGGCTGGACCACCTTTTCCGGTCTTCCTTGCTCTTGCATGTGGCCATAGGGCTGAATTCTGACTAAAAGAAAAGTGGGCAGAAGTGTCTGGTCCTTAAAACCTCTGGTACAATCTTCCATGCTCGTATCTCCCAGCGGGAGCAGAGGCTGCACTGGAAGACGAGATCCCTAGAAGATGATGGAGCCTCTAGAAGAAAGAAGTCTGGGCCCTTAGGGGCACCTTGGGTGACCCAGTCAGTTGAGCATGGGATTTCAGCTTAGGTCTCTCTCGTGGTTCATGGGTTTGAACCCTGCATCCGTCTCTGTGCTGACAGCTCACAGCCCAGAGCCTGCTTTGGATGCTGTGTCCCCCTCTTTCACTGGCCCTGCCCCACTCGCACTCTGTCTCTCTCTCTCTCTCTCTCTCAAAACTAAACATTAAAAAAAAAAAAAAAAAGTCTGGGCCCTTGAATTCCCCAACTAGACTGTGCTGTGAATGAAAAACAAGCCTGTTATTGCTTAAGCCACTTTGATTTGGGGGTTGTTGCAGGGTTAGCGCATCCTGACTAATACGCTTAATAAATCCATTTTTTGCTGAACGAGCCAAAGTAGATTTCGTTTTTTATGACTAAGAGTTCTGATTGCTTCATTTTCCTACATGATCTGTCCACAAGGGGTCTGATTTGTTGATTTGATGGTCATATCTACAGATAGGCTCTGGTTCCCTCAGAATTGGAGGCACTGGGCTCCCTTAGACCTCTCTCTCTCTCTAGAGTAGGACAAAGGGCTCTAGGCAGCCCAGAAATCCCACCATTCCTCAGGCCCAGACCACAGAAGTCTCTCTAAGGAGAGTCGGCTTCTCCTCTTATCTGGTCATGGCAGGGTCTTCACTCCTGACACCCTAGTAGATGCTGGGAGAAGTCAGGCGTATTCGTCCTGGTGCCCCCGAACTCAGTTTAGGGAATCCCACCCTTCCTCTTTATTATAAGGTGAAGCCAGCTCTGGATGGAGCTTTTGGGAGCCCAAAAAAAGCTCTAAGGACATTAACAACATCAATGAGCCCTTGGCTCATCTGTTGAATGGAGTTGATTTAATTGATGAAGGGTGCGTGGGACTGTCTTCTATGCTAGGTGGACAGAGAGGCCTAGAAGATGCCAGTTGGCTAACAAAAACGAACCAGCAGACATAGAGAAGAAAAAGTGAGAGAAGGAGAAAGGAACTTTCTGAACATGGCGGATCCCATGTTGTGGGTCCATGAGCAAACTCCTCCACCCATGAAACAAAATTTCTCCAGTTTGCTTAAGCGAGTTGGTTAGTTTGTAATCTCTTTAATTGAAGGTCCCAACTGATACAGGAAGAAGCAGAAAACGTCACCCCACAGATAGCATCTCAGGGACACCAAGGCACCTCCTGGCTTGTCATGAACCAGGAAACCTAAAAATACTCAGAGCCAGGGAAAATGTGGTGGCTAGACAGATCTCTTGGGATTTATTCCTAAGTGAAAAGGATATGACTGACTGGTTCTCCAGTCCAACAGCCTCACATCGGAGCAGAACAAATGCAGAGAGCCCAGAGAAGTGGGGTGACTTACCCATGCTCCCACAGGCAGCCGGAGCTGGGCCCCAGGCCTCCAAGCTGCAAGGCCAAGAGGGTGAACCCCCAAACCTGAAACTCCCTTTAGAAAGAGCATCTCTTTCCCACACTGGGCCCCGGGCGGGAGCTAGCAGGATAAGTAAGCACGTGTTGCTAGGCTGGCGACAAATGACGCGGCTAATTCCCCGCGCCCCTCTGGTCCCCGCGCCTCCCTGAGGCCGCGCTCCCGGCGCACATGTGCGCACTCGGGCGGGCGCGGGAGCAGCTGCAGAGGCCGGGCCGCCCGGGAGGGTGGCGGGGGTGCTCCGCGCCCCCACCCCACCCCTTCTCACCCCTGCGCTGCGGGGAGGGCCCAGCCAGCCGGGCCTTTCAGAGTTAATTAGCCTTCATGAATATGGATGCCACCGCCGATTGAATACGGTTGAGAGGTCATAACCTGACCCCGGCGAGGCGTGCATAAAGAAAAGACTACTTTTCTCGGCTCGGTCCCTAATTGAAAGCCGAGTTGTCAGGCGCTGCGCCGTGGGTGTGATCGCCGCCGCCCCGCTTCTCCCGCAGAAGAAACATTTCTCGGGGCCGCTCTCCCCGGCGCCCGGCCCCCATTAGCAGTCACTCTAATGACCTGCAGGTATGTGCAGGCCGCCCCGCCACCGTCCCCCTGAAATGTCGCCCTAATGATATCTGCGCTGGGAATTCATTCCGAAGCGTTCCTTTTCCATGATGGTTTTCATTTCCTGTCATTTAGAGCTGGAAGCATTTATGGAATATCACATGGTTTTCGTTTACACAGGAAATCAGCTGCAGTTGTGAGAAGATACCGACTTACTTTTGGTGTTTGTTTTTTTAAATCCACCCCCCCTCCAACCCCCGAATGGAGAGGACAGGGAGAGAGAGAGAGAGAGAGGTAGCTTGCAGCATTTTGATTTCAAATAGTTTTCCTTTTTGATCCGGAGTCCCTGTTCTCCGGAGTGGTCTGTGATTATTCAAAAAGCAGCAGTTTATTTCTGACACGTGGTAATCACTTTATACGAAGAAAGGCCAGCAAGAGGAAGAGACGCTCTTTGCTTTTCCCGGCGCAGAGGCGAGAGCCCGGGCCGGGCGGGCGCGGGGGCGCGCAGCTGCGCCGCTGGCCCCGCCTCCGGCCGCTGCGCGGGACCCGCGCCGCCCGCCGGGAGGGGCCCGCGGGCGGGGACGCCCCCGGAGAGCCGGGCACACCCTCCCTGCAGGACGGCGCTGGCCGCCCGGTCCGCCCGCGGGCACCGCTCCCCTTCAGCCTGCAAAGAGAGGTGTCCTGCGCCCACCCGCTCCCCCCGAAGGACCTCGACGTGGCAGTCTGTTCTTGACCCCGCCGCGACCCATCACCCCTGGAACCAGAGAATCGCAGGGTTTTGCAAACAGAGATGGGGAATAACGTGGGAGAGTTTGCGATTAGCTCTTGAAGCCACGCCCTCCGGTTACCACTGAGCGTGGACTCCTGACTAGCAGCACCCCACAAAGACAGCACTCTCTCGTGACCCCCTTCCTTCCCCAGTGTGGCTCCAGCTACTTCTCACTCTCCACCCCCGTTCCGAGGGCAACTAGACGGCCCTGGGCAATAGCGCCACCTTGTGGGCAGCATCCTTTCCAACCGTCTCCTATCCTGCGCCAGGATGCTGAACAATCCCTGAGGTCTGATGGAAGACAGCCTTAAAAGATCCAGGGTGCCCAAAATGGATCCAGGGCTACAGAGGAGCCCCTAGAAGGAGTTGAAATGGTCTCTATCCCTAGAATGAGCTGAAAACAGAGGACAAGGGGTTCTCCTTTCATGTCAGCTACTGAGACATTCCACAGTAACAAACCCATTCCTATGGTTTAAGGCTGAATCCCCAATTGAATGGAAAAGGCTCTAGGAGAGATATGATTTAGGCATATTTTAGAGTGGACTAATTTATTATCTTTTTCCTAAGGGTAAGAGGGCTCCTAGAGAGAGGCAAAAGCAAAGAGCAGGAGCCCCCCACCCTCCACACACAGGCGAGTTCCAGGAAGGGCAGCAGCCAGCCCTGTGGCCTTCCTTCAAGGGCAGAGGTCAACCAGATGGTGAGACTAGGAGGTGATGAGGTAGTGGCTGTGGGAGGCAGGGTCTGACAAGAGTCCCATGCACATTTCAGGGGTGGGCGGGGAACCGTCAGAGAACGATGAGTCCCTATTGGGCCCCCAGGACCCAGGTGTCCCTCGATGGTCGCTGTGTCCCTGGCAGCTGAGCCCCATTTAATGGAGACTCTCAGCCTCACTGTGACCATCCTCTTCCGCTCCTCTCCCTCAGCCCGTAAAACCAACAGCCATCTGTGTGAACATGAGCCCCACGTTTTTATGGGCTGTCTGCTGGCGGCTGCAGGACAAGTGGGGGACAAAAGCTTCTTGCTACAGCCCTTTCTGTCTCCAATATTAAACTGTGTAACGTGACCCGTGCTCTGAAACCAAATATTTGCAAGGACACCCAGAAGCCACCTGGCTCCCACGTCTCTTGATCGGGGGTCGTTTGTGCCGTGAAAATCCCACCTGGGGATTTTTCTCAGCTTCTGAGAGGTCAGCAGGCAGAGCTCCCTCCCATTGCGCAGGGAAGCCTGGCCTCCGGGCTGTCGCAGGCGGGCTCCAGACCGGGGTGTCCAGGCTCCATCTCGGTTGGCCCTGTGAGCTGACTGGAAGGAGCCCTGTTCCTTTCCACGGCAGGCAGCTCTGGTCTCTGTCTGAGGCCCTAAACTCTTCTCCTCCCAGGAACTGCATTCACCTCATTTAGCTCATTACCTAACTGATGAACTATTTGAGTCAGCGTGGTGCAACCCTGAGCGTCTCCAGCTCTGCATTAGCTCTGCCTTGAGGGGCTCCGGGAGAGCAGTCCCTTGTGTGCCGAGTGCACGGCTTTGGCACATTTTGAGATGCGTCTTCTCGCTTTCTCGTGCTCTTTCTCTCTCTCTCACAGCTCTCCTCTTTGTTTCTCCTCTCTCTCTGGATGTAGGGGGTTTACTGGCCTCTGTGGGGGGAAAAAATCCCAAACTTAATTACTATAAGCTCCACCCCCTGTCTGGCTGTTTTGATTTTAGGGTGGTTCTCAGTGAATCACTAGGGCACACCCTCTCTGCGCCTAGGGCTCTTCCTGGTCCCCTTGGCTTGGCCATCTGGAAAATGGGAGGATTTTCTGAGGGAGGGGCACGTTTTAAGAGGAAAAATCGGATGCCCAGAGCTTCTCCCTCCCCCAGCCCCACAAGGGCCCAGCCTGGCCCAGCCTTACCTAGGCCGCTGTTGTCTCTCCCAGAGAGAGCGTTCCCTGAAAGGGTGAGCGGCCCCACCCGCCTGCACCTATGGCTTTGCCATCCTGGGCTCGATTTTAAATAGATTGACATTTCAATTTGTATTTATTCCTGTTGGATTTACACAAACAAAAACAAAAACTCAACCTTCTGGTAATATGCCAGCGTGAGATATATAATGATGTTGTTTAGCGGCAACTGTGTTTTTCGGTGTTGTTGACAGTAAAATAAATTAACATAATAAACATAATTTGCTCAAAAACGGTGAAGGAAAAGCAGATGGTTAGCACATTTCGGCAGGACCTGTTGGTCCAAGTTTGCACGGATGTTTAGACGGAGTGCTGCCTGCAACAGATGCTCGCCTGGGCCCCCACGTGACCGGCACAGGCATGGGGGTGGGGGCTGGAGAAGGGGGAGCACTGCAGCCCGCACGCGTCGGGGTCCTAGCCAGGGACGGCCCAGGGCGGGAGCCTCCAGGCCGGGGCGGTGCTGAGCAAAGTCTCCCAGCGCCAGGCCATTAGCATTCATGACCCATCCCTGCCCAGCACCCATCCTTTGTGCGCCTGGAACAAGCTAGCTTTCTTCTGGGGAGGGAGGGGGTGCAGGATGGCGCTGAGGCCCTCTGGCCGCTGCCTACGAGCCTCGCAGGGGCTTCCGGGGCTAGTGGGCTGTGGCTGGGTGCTCGGAGTGGTGCCTAGAAGAGAAGAAAAAATTATTTTTTAGGAGGCGGCCCTGGCTTCCCATTGCCTGGGAAGCAAAGGATGGGACGGATCTCTTTCCTCCCCAAGTTGGAGGGGAGGGGGCCCTGCAGGGCACTGCCATCCAGGTCCTGGTGGCCAGGGGATGCCAAGTTCCTCCCCCAGCTCTTTTTTGTGGCTCAGGGTGCCAGGCCTGTGAGAGAAAAGGGGACCCTTGCCGGTGTGGTCAGAACGCCCCAAGAAACTCTGGAAGTTCCTGTACCGCCTGGGCCTGTATATGTAGGACCCTGGGGTTGATACTGGAGACTTCAGAGATGGCTCAGACATGGTTTCTGACAGGAAAGAACTCCGAGTAGGAGAGTCCACAGTATAGGAGACGGCCAGAAAGACGGATGCCTGTTGTAGGACCGCTTGTGTGCCTGCTGTATCGTACGTAGCTTGTCTGTGAAACAGCAGTGAACCTGAGTCCAGCTCCTTGTTCCCTAAGTGGAGTTGTTAGGAAGGCTGGATACTGGGTGCTTGGCCCAGTAATGACTGTTACCGGGTGCTTGGCCCCATGCCCACACGTGCTGCCTGCTCGCTAAATGGCGGCCATCTCTTCAGTCCTGATGGCAACGGCTAAGTTGGTTTCATGGAACGGCGGCATTGCCCCTGGGTCCAGAAGATAATTTGGAACACGTGCAGAGGTCCAATGGGCTGCTCGAACAGCATGGCCAAGACTTAACTGTCCCCAGCAGCTCCTGACTGATCTCCAGCTCCGTTTCCGCTGCCGGAGGCCATCCTCTATCCCACAGCCCCCGATGCAGAACACGTTTTGTTCCTCTGCTCGAACCCCGCTATGTCAGGCCAGGGTCTCTGGGAAGCAAAGGCAAGATGGAGTTAGAAGGCTCACTGGGTGGGGGCAAGGGGAACATGTGAGGGAGCAAGGGGGAGACAGCAGTGGGAGTCAGAGAGTCTTTAGACCAGGATACAGGTCTGACACTTGGCAAAGGAGAGACAGAGGAAGAAAGATGGGGGTAGCAACAGCCTTAGACCTCAGTGCTGCTCTAGAGAGTCTGTACCAACCCCGCAGGGAGTGCCATGTTGGAGTCCCAGCGCCAGTACTCCTGTATGGTCACTCGTGGAGCAGAGTGTGACCTCAGGTCGAATACTGAGTGGATCTTGATGGCATTGCAGCTGGAAGCTGTCAGCTGACCACTTTCCTCCCAGAAGGCTCTATCCTGAAGGGAGAATGCAGCTGCACACCCCGATGGCCCCACACTCACCTACGGGTCCCCATCGCATTTGGAGCAACATGCCCGTGGCTCTCTAGGCTCCGGCCTGCTCATCACACCCATCGTCCTCCCCACCACAGCCCCACCCCCAGCCACTGTGCTCCAAGCCCTGGATCCTCCGACAAGGCCAGGTTGTCCCAGTGTGGTGGCTTTTAGGACTTCCCAGAATGCTGACCTACTCCTCTTCCCCTGGTGGATTCTTCTTGCCATTCAGATCTTTGTTCAGTGTTGGCAAGGCCTTCTCTGGACCTTCCATTCTAGAATAGCCCCCATCCCCGCCCGCCATCACTCTCTTCCACGGCATCTTATGTCACCCTTGCATAGCCCCCTCATCACGGTCTGCATTCTGTAGGTTTCTTCTTGTTGTTGTGTAGGTGGGTAGTATTGTGTCATTTGTGGTGATCAGGGCCCTTCTCTGATTGTTTACCACCGTGTTTCTAGAATCCTGCTTGACACACAGTAGCCACATAACCCCGTACAGGATGCAGGCATGAATGCAAGACCCAGAAAAGCTGGGGGCACTAGAATTCAGTAGCTGAGTGCTCTGAGCAAGGCTCTGCCCATTTTTCAGAACAACAACAAAAAGAATTAAGACACTGAGTGTTTGTAGGCCTCAACTCTGCTCTCCTGAGACCCTTAGACAAGTCTAATAGGAAAATCTAACAGGGAAAGTGCTCTGAAAAACCAAGGGCACCACACACATTGCCTCATTTAAACCTTTTAGGGCTTTTAGCACAACAACCACGATGATGTGCTAACATCCAGTGAAGGATGGATCAGAACCTCTTTCCCCAACATCCCTCTTCTCTGAGTTTTCAAAACTCCTTTAACATAAAAGACCTGCTTTTGTTGTCTATCCCAGGAGACTGGCTCAACTGCTGGCAAGTAGTTATTACCCACAGAATGTTCTAGAACATTCCAGTAATTTGCTATATGACCTTGGGCACTTTTCAAGCATAATTCTTAGGTTATTTTGCAGGGGCAGTGGGAGGCTATATCTATGCAAAGTTCTCCTGGCTAACATTTATAAACAAATGCTTGAAATTGATACTTCTATACCAAAACCAAGCAAAACGTCCCCCCTAGAACCACACCCAATAACAACCTCAAAAACCCTGAAATTTCCAATTATCCCAAATCCCCTGGACTAGAAGAACAGAGCCCTCTCAGTACCGTATGTACTGTGCTAGCAAATCATCCCCAAACTATTACAAAAATCTCAACCGGGGCCGTGGCAGCTGTGGAGCAGATGTTCTTGCATAGCGGCTAGGGCATTGTTTAGTGTCAATAAACACTATCTCCAAGACATAAAACGTGCGCGTGGAGCTAGAAATGGTGATAACAAGAGCCATGCAGGCCATTTGCAGGGAAATGGGAAAAGACTCGGGGCTGAGAGCCGCCCCCTCCCTCCCCGCATGGAATGCCCCATTTCAGAGCGCACTGTGATTTAGGTGTTGAGTGTTGGCAGGGCCCAGGCTCCCATCTCTGTGCCAAATGGCCAGTTTGCTTCTAGAGATGGATGCCTGGAGTTTGTGCTAAACCTGAACACCCCAATTTGTGGTTCTCAAGCCCTGGGTCCACCCTTTTGTGTTTGTCTAGCAGATGTCTCAAACGATTTAACTCTGCATGTGCCGATTCGGAAGCAGCTCAGGTTGTGGTCAGCTCAGCCACACAGCCAGTTGTAAAGGAGTAACTCTCAAGCAGATACCATCCCTCCAGGATAGCCAGCTAGTGTGTCCCTGATTTCATTTCTGCCAGAACAGGCACCCTTTGGAGGTGACGAATCACCACACTCAACTCAGAGCTCATCGGGGATTCCTTGAGGTAAGACGTTGAAGCAGTTCACTTGCCCCCCAGCAGGAGGTGGTGAAGCCAACGCCGCATGTCAGGGCACCACTGGACTGAGCTGGAGGGGACCTTCGGGGATGCGCTAGCCTGGCCCTCATTTTGCAAATGTGGACCTGGGGCTAAAGCAGGGGCATGACTGTCCAAGGTCACATGGCCAGGTAGAAACAGCTAGAACTGCACCTCAGGCCAGTTTCTTTGATGTCAATATCTACTTCCATTTAGTCTTTCTGTGGTTGTGACTCATCTTTTAAGTGTAAATCATCGTGGGGTGATTAGTGCATCCTCAGTTAAAGGAAATACTTTAACAAATATCTGACTTTTTTTTTTTTTTTTTTTTTTTTTAAATTCAACCAAAGCAGCATATCACCCTGAGGACCCAAGCTAAAGGTTCCTGAGCCTGGTACATGGGAAGGGCCTGGGAAAAGGACATGAGGTTATAGACTGATCCAACTCCAAGGACGTTTATTCCTAGAAAGTGGGAGTCGAGGGGCTTCCATATGGCTCTAAAAGGGCCAAGATTCTAGAAAGGCTTGCTTGGATCTATTCCAGTTTACTCCCGGGTAAGTCAGATCACTGTGTGAGTCACAGTGTCATGTGCTGCTCTGAATATCGGGGGCAGGTCCAGGGTGGACACCTCCCAAGGACTGCCTGCACCAGGGATAATCTGAGACAGGGACGGCCTTCCTGGGCCACCTGAAAAGGCTCCCTTTAGCCTTTGTGGTCTCGGCCAGGGTAAATGCATGCTCCTGACTTGCCTGACTCGACTCTTCCAGGAAAGGAAAGAATTTCAGGACCTTTTTGGTGAGAGAGAGTCCACAAAGTTCTCCATTAAGTCTCATTCACCCTGTTTTAAAGGAAAAGTGTTTCCCAGAGTGGCCCGTAGTGACTGCAGAAGTCAGAGCCTGGTCAGGAATAAGATCTTCAAATCCTGGCCACTGTCCCTGTGCCGTCACGAGCCAGCATTAATGGAGGAGAGTGGAGAAATGCCCCAGCTAATTGGGGCCTGCAGAGCAGCTGATGAGGGGTGAGAAAACAATAATAGCCTTCTATCTTCTCCCGATGGCCCCGGAGTGTTGTGGGCCGGGGTCCCCAACCATGGCCATTGTTGCTAGAACTCCTGGAAGGCAGCTGTGGGAGGATGTGTCATCATTAGACCGATATTTGTTGAGCATCCACTGCTTGCCAGGCACTGTGCTGGGTGCCGGGGCCATAAGGACTGGGAAGCAAGCTGCCATCTCACCCTTGGCAGGAGCAGGAGGGAGGCTCTTTCCGGTCCATCAGAAAATGCCCCGGTGCAGGGGACGCGTGTGTGCTTTGTGAAGGGCACCTTGGGCCAAGAGAACAGCTCCAGTGAGCCCTGGCGAGGGTGGTGGAGGCTGCTGGGTGAGCCACTGCCAACTGTTTCTCCTCTGGATTGCTCAGGTAAGTGCAGGGACAGAGGTGCTGGCCTCGGCGCCTTGTCACTCTGATGTTTGACAGGATGTCCGTGGGTGTTTGTACCCGGCTGTTTTTGTAGCACTAGCTTCCATATTTGCAGGCACGAGAGGGTCCCGAGAAGGCAGTGGAAGCAGCCAGAACCCTGCTCCCTCTCTCTGGCTTGGTGTGCTAAGGCAGGGAGGGAGTCGGTTCTTCCGCACTGGTGGTCCTTCCTTCCTGAGCCTCTCCTGATGGTGAAGGCATCAGCTCTGCCATGGTGAGGGATGTGTTGGGGATGCCAGATTTTCAGGTGCATTGGAGTAAATGGGGCTGAATTATTATTAAGAACTGGGGCCGGGGCTGGGCCTGAGGGGAGATCGGGCTTTGGTGTTGGACAAGGGTTGGCTCAGGCTGGAATCTTCCTCTCCCGGCTCCCGCTCACTGCTCTTGAAATACAAGTGGGTGCTGGATATAGTGCCCAGGCTTGGCCAGGTCTCCGGAAGCCTCTCAGCTCGGATCCTGAAAGCAGCTGAGTGAACAATCCCCCCCAAGCCCCGCCAACACACACATTGCCCCAAGCCTTGTGGATTAATAAATGCCATTTAAAAATAATTAGAAGTGATTGATAATTAATTTCAGAAATAGCCTTTGCCAAATAACTCATTAAATGTAATCTCCCTGGGTGTCAGTTCTGCTCACTGTCAGGTCTTTGGTGCTCATGAAAGTAAGGCTGAGTTTAGCCAAAGTTTCCATTCAGAATCTTTGCAATCTTCAGCTGCTTTCCTGATTTGTGAGCCATCTACTGTCCCAGCAGCGTCCATCCTGGTTCTCTGCAGGCTAGGACTGTGTGTGTGGGGCAGGGCGCAGGGGTCTGGCAGGGCGTTAGGTTGTGGGGGGGGGGCACCTCGGGCTTTTCTCTCAGGCAACCACAGGCAAAGGTGAGAAATTCTCATTTCTACACTTACGTCCTCCCCGATCTTTGTCCCTGATGTCGGGCAAAGTGCTGATGTGCAACAAAAATCCAAGCAACCAGGACATCTTCCTTATGGCTCAGGATCAGACAATGGAAAAAGTGGCACTGAGGTTGCCCAGGGCTGCGGTCAGTTCAGCTGGCTGGGACTTGGGCCCCATCCTCTGGGTTTACAGTGAGACAGTGAATTCTCTGAGGTGGACTCATACCAAAGAGTGTCCAATGAAGGAGGTAAAGGGAATGTAGAATCGTGGGCTGTGCATACCAGGGAGCATGCTAGGGGCCTATCGGTCTTAGCTTGGTGAACTACATTTTCTTCCCTCCCTCCCTTCCCTCCCTCCCTCCTTCCTTCCTTCCTTCCTATTTTTAACGTTTATTTATTTTTGAGAGACAAAGCATGAGCAAGGGAGGGACAGAAAGAGAGGAGACACAGTCCAAAGCAGGCTCCGGGCTCTGAGCTGTCAGCACAGAGCCTGACGTGGGGCTCGAACCTACGAACCCTGAGATCGTGACCCGAGTCGAAGTCGGACGCTGAACCGACTGAGCCACCCAGGCGCCCCCTCTCCCTACTCTTTCCAGTTTGGCCAGCAGTTGGCTCTGCTTTTGCCCTATGGGTGGGTTCTTGGCAACAGAGCTGGCCATGACTAGCTGGATACTGAAGACCCAGGGCCTTGCTCTTCGGCAACTCATAGTCTGTTTAGAGAATTGCAGTGTGTGTATGAGGGATATAAAAACAACAAAACACCTCCAGTGATATCAGATGAAGGATTTGGACAATGATTCCTTTGGAAGTCTAAGAGAAGGAACCAGCCCTTTCTTGGTGATCCTGGAAATCCTTCACAGAGGAAAAGAGATTTAAGTCCTGTCCTAAAAACACAGTAGAATTTGGAAGAAGGTGTGTGTGGTGGGGGGTGGGCAGAGGACAGCAAGAGTAAATGCCTGTGGGCAGGACAACACAGGGCACTTTGCCCAGTGGGTTCACTGGCTGGGT
This sequence comes from Panthera uncia, assembly GCF_023721935.1. Classification (NCBI taxonomy): domain Eukaryota; kingdom Metazoa; phylum Chordata; class Mammalia; order Carnivora; family Felidae; genus Panthera; species Panthera uncia. The sequence goes on along the minus strand of NC_064809.1, from coordinate 27,220,993 downwards.
ACGCAGGGGAAGGGATGGGGCAAGTCAGGCTGGAGACGTGGGTCAGGACCAAATGGTTCAGGGCCTTGAATGATAAATTTTATTTATTTTATTTATTTATTTATTTATTTATTTTAATGTTTATTTATTTTTGAGACAGAGAGAGACAGAGCATGAACAGGGGAGGGTCAGAGAGAGAGGGAGACACAGAATCTGAAACAGGCTCCAAGCTCTGAGCTGTCAGCACAGAGCCCGACGCGGGGCTCGAACTCACGGACCGTGAGATCGTGACCTGAGCCGAAGTCGGACGCTTAACCGACTGAGCCACCCAGGCGCCCCTTGAGTGATAAATTTTAATCTGACAGAAAGTTTGTTTTGAAAGAAGTGATGAGATTAGGGTGTGAGTGAGAGATTTTACACTGGAAGGTATTGTAGGGGAGCTTCTGTCAGCCCCCAAATGCGATGCCTCAGGAAACTCTGGCAGTGGGGTATGGGATGAATGGCTGGGGTACAGAACAGTCTCCTCAATCTGCAACTCTGAGGATACATTGTACCTCAAACTACTGTTGGGTATTGGGCTGCAAGTGACAAAACAAAAGCCCCAAAATAACACTGACTTAAGAATGGTTAGTTTCTCTCACATTCTAAAAATTCAAGACTAGACAGTCCAGGGATTGGACGGTTTTCTACAGTGTCAAGGATCCAAACTGCTTCTAGCTTATTGATCTGCAGTGAATGACTTTTCTTCCCACCAGCTTCTTATGGGTCAAGATGGCTGCTGCCACTCCAGCCTTCACAGGTCATTCCAGGCAGCAGGAAGAAGTATGGAAAACTTGACATGGCCATGAATTCCTTGACAGTTCTCCCAATGAAAAGTGAGGATTATGTCCTCTCCCCGTGAGTGGACCACTTTGTCCACTAGAAGATGGCAGAGGTGATGTTATACCAGTTTCCAAGTCCAAGCCTTATGAAAATGGCAGCTTTCAGTCTCTAGGAACAATATGGAAGCCTTGAGCTGCCATGTGACACACCTGAGTATCCTGACAGCCATGCTGGAGAGGCCACATGTAAGGACTGTGTTTGACAGTCTCTGTTGAGCCCAGCCTTCCAGCCACCTCCACCAAGGTGCCAGCTATGTGAACAAAGCCATCTTGGTCCCATTGGCCAGCCCACTCATCAGCTGAATATCACCAACTGACCCTATGGAGGGAAAAACATATCACCGAGTGGGCTCTATCCAGGTTTTAGACCCATAAAATTGGGAAAGACCATAAAAATGATTGTTGTCTTAAGTCACTAAATTGTGGGGTGATTTCTTATGCAGCAATAGGTAACTAGAATAAAATTTGGTACCAGGGCACCTGGGTGGCTCAGTCAGTTAAGCGTCCAACTTCGTGGGTTCAAGCCTCACGTTAGGCTTTCTGCCGTCCGTCAGCCTGGAGCCTGCTCTGGGTCCTCTGTCCCGCTACCCCCCTTTCTCTGCCCCTCCTTTTCTCATTCTCTCTCTTTCTCTCTCAAGATAAATAAATAGACTTTTAAAAAAAGAAAAAGAAGAGAATGCAACTTTTGATATCAGAGTCCTTAGTTTGAGCCCCAGGTTGAGTGTAGAGATTACTAAAAAAAAAAAAAAAAAAAAAAAATGGTATGTAAAATTGGGTTGCTGCCATAACAAAAAGCTAACACATGGCCTCGGCTTTGGGATGAGACACTGGGCAAAATCTGGGAGGACCTTGAGAGGATTGTTAATAAAAGCTGGAAGGACTTCAGAGAGACCATTGTGAGAGCTTGGAGGGCAGTGAGGAACATGATATTGGAGGCTGCACAGGAAGCTTGGCAACATCGTCGCCTGTGGTCACATGGAAAATGGAAAGGATACCCAATGGACGCAAGGGTCTGGCTGAGGAGTCACCAGGCAGAAGATGGAACATACTACCACCAGCTTCTTCTAGCTGCCTAGGAGAAACTACAGGGAGAGAGGGATGGGCTAGGGGCGGTTCTATCAAGGTGCAGAGCAGAGCTCAGAGGACAAAGAAAGGGACCAGAACATCCTGAGGTGTTTCCATCGTCTCTCACCTAAAGTGTCTCATGAAGACATTTCTCATGAAGAAATATATTCAGGATGGACCAAATCCGGGGCACCCTCCGTAGAGTGTGGCCTCAGGGTGACAATCCCAAGGTGGCTGTAAGACTTTTTAAAGACTTTAGAAAGACAGGGCGCCTGGGTGGCTCAGTGAGTTAGGCGTCAGACTCTCGATTGCAACTCAGGTCATGATCTCATGGTTGGTGGGATACAGCCCTGCATAGGGCTCTGTGCTGACAGCACAGGGCCTGCTTCGGATTCTCACTCTGCCCCTCCCCTGCTCACGCATGCTCTTTCTCTTGCCCTCTCTCTCAAAATAAAGAAATAAACTAAAAAAAAAAAAGAAGAAGAAGAAGAAGAAGAAGACTTAGAAAGACTTCAGGATATTCCTAGTGGGGTTCTAGGAGTCTTAAAGTCTTGCCTTGTGGTCTTTCTCAGTTAGACAAGGGGGATTTGAGGAGTGTTAAGGGCATTGTCCACAACAGCTCCAGACGAAGAGCCGCTGGGAGTCACTCCCTGGGAGCAGGCCTTGGCTGTCACCAGGGCACTGGAGGCGTGAGCTTGGTTGGATTTTCAAATCACTGTGGGCCAACCGCCAACACAGGCTTCCCTCCTCTCCGCTTTTGGAGGGGGAGTGTTAAATGGTGCTTTCCTGTCCCGACATCTGCATCTTTTGTTGTGTGTGTGGGAGTCATGGCATTCTTTCTTAAGTTCAGTCTTCAGAACGAGGGGTGCCAGCCTCGAGGAGCTTTTCCTGAAGAAGCACGCGGATGGACCTGCCTCAGATAACGTGGTATATGGGCCCTTGAGCCTGAGCCTGAAGCGGGAGGAGACTTTCGGGGGTCCTGGAATTTTGCGTGCGGAGCAAATGTGAGTAATTCGTGCTGGATGAACTGGAGCGCACGTTCTCTGATGCTTGCCCACCACACTCTGGGCTTGGAGCACAAACCAGCTGGAGTTGAGGGCTTTTCGTTTGAGGCGACTCTGCAGTCTAGTTTAAATTCAAATGAACACATCATAGGTTAATAATCCTCGGGGTCTACAAATAGCCTGTCAGCACTTCGGTTCTGGAAAACCCAAGCTGGGCTCCAAGGGATGATAAATTGACAACACCGTGTGGAGGGAAGCGGTTGAGGGGGAGGACAAACAGAAGAGCGCCCGGATCTGGGCCCGCCTGCACCTTCCCAGTGTTCCATGAGGCTTCCGAGGGCGCCCCTGGTTGGGAAAAGTGATACAGTCTAATGGACTCTAGTGTGGCACTTGTGGAAGGTCACACACGGAAGGGCAGGGTCAACGGTTTAGGAACTGCACTCGGTCAGCAGGGAGCCGAGGGGCGCACGGTGGGATGCAGGCTGACACAAGCTGTGAGGAATGATCTAGAAAAAGTGCATTTTCCAGCCCTCTGTGGGGGTGCCCCTGAGCTCTTTCCCAAGGGGAGTCACAGTCCAAGGGACAGGGAAAGCGGGACGTGCGGGTGACCCCAGGGACAGGGAGGCCCTCTCACCCACCCCCAGGGAAACAGCTTCCCTCCAGCTGCCCTCTCCCCTGACGTTTTTCTTGTAGCTCCGTGACTGCATCCAATTCTGTCTGCTCAGCTGTTCTTTTGAAGGTGCCTTTGCCTCTGTCTCCCAAGAAGCAGTTTAGAAATGAAGATTAAACCAAGACTCAAGGTCAGGGCCCCTGTGAATTTCACTGTGGAGCAGGACACATGTGTGCAGGAGAGAGTCCCCCCCACCCTCCCCCGCCGTGGTTCTTTGATTCCATCCCCCCAGTTCCCTTTCCCTGCTCTACATTGGTCAGAAACTTTAACTGACTGCGTTAAATGGATTATAGGGCGCACCATCATAATTGCCTCGAGTTAATAAAAAAGTTTTCCTGCTCTTCTGCAGGTTAGTCATTACAGAGAAAGGAAAGCGAAGTGTGCCAATTTAAGAGCCCGGAACTAAGTTTGAGGACAAAAGCTGGGGCCGTCAAGCACCCAGTCGCTGGCCAAAGCTGCCTTCCTCTTGTAGAAACGTGACGGCAGCAAATGTCGAGGCAGAGAGCTGTCCCTGTTACTGGGAGGGCTGGGGGCGCAGAAGTCCCGTCCTTACTTTCTCTTCCTAAGTTTTTCCTAAATGAGCGAATGCCCTGCTATAGAAATGTCAAGCATTTTCCAAATGACGTTCCAGGTAGAGCCAGTCCACTAGCCTTTCTGAGAAAGCACTTAAAACCAACTTCAGGAGCAGATGTCAGCGTTTTGGACCCTCCCGACGCCATTAAAGGTGCAGGTGGCGGCTGGCACGGGTGAGGGGACTGCCAGGAGGCAACACGCGCACCATCCCCTGGAACAACCATCAGGGCGATGAAAGAAGGCTGGGAAAATGGGCCCTCCCTTTGAACACACGTATTTTTATTCCAGGTTGGGGGTGTATTCCCATTAGAAGAGGAAACGAATGACCCGGCGGGCTGCTCGGGGCTCCCGGTGTTGGGACTGCACCGGAGAGCCTGCTCGCCCTCGGGTCGGCCTCGCCGACCTTCCAGATGGCGCCCGGGGACCCCGCCCGGACCACTCTCCGGGAGCAGCGCTGCGTGGGTCCCCCGGGTTTGGAGCGGGGCCAGCGCCGTGCCCACCGGCATCTCTGCACACTCTCCCCGTGCTGCCTCAGTGAGCTGTCCTGTCCCTCCCACGCCACGGTGGCAGACGTGTCCGGCCCGGAGCTAGGGCCTAAACTGCAGCTCTCGTTTCAGGAAGCAGCGTGGCCTCTGGCCTAATTGTAGGGGTGGGAGCACAGAGGCAGCCACAGGCCTTTCCTTTGCCAACAAAAAGGCTGAAGTTCGGTCCTCCCAGGTTTCATTTCAAAGACAGCTAAAAACCCCCTCATTTCGCCTAAGTGCTGCCTTCACAGAGTGAAAATGGAGACTTTTATTTGTCTCTGCCCACTGCTTTCTGCACCCCACCTGCTTCTGAGGTGGTCTAATGGGTAAATTACTCATGTCCTGCTAATCAGTTCCAGGGCCTGTGACAGGAAAGTGAAGGAGGCCAGTTACCACAAGGGCTCCTCCTAGGGGCTGTGAACCCAGCGGGCTGTCTGCTAGATGCCAGTTAGGCCCCGGGCTCCAGCTGAGAGCTCTGATGTGGGTTCGGTTGGGGCTCATTTGGATGAGAATTCCAAAATAGCTTCCTAGTCAGGCCTTTTGAACTGGCCTTCAGGGTCTGACCTGGGGTGGGAGGAAGCTGTTCCTGCCCCTCCCCCACACCCCATCAGTTCCCTGTGGGCACGGCAGGGCCACAGGGCCTTCGTGACTCAGCTGGACTCTGTATTTTTTATTTTTTAATTTGAGAGAGAGAGAGAGAGCATGTGAGCAGGGGAGAGGGGCAGAGGGGCAGAGGGAGAGAATCTCAAGCAGGCTACATGCTCAGGGCAGAGCCCGACATGGGGCTCGATCCCACAACCCCTGGGATCGTGACCTGAGCCAAAATCAAGAGTTGGATGCTCAACCGACTGAGCCACCCAGGCACCCATCAGCTGGACCATATTTTTAAAGGAGTATTTGATCTATTAAAATTAGGAAATTACAAGACCCAGTCTTTCTTAAGCTTGTAAGTTCAGCTTCCAGTAAGTCTAGCATTCATTTTGAACTTGAAACGTTTGATCCCATTTTGAGGCATCATCTTCCCCAGCTGGTACACTTCAAAGCTTGGAAGGCTCTGTGGTTCTTCCATAACAGTCTTAGATTTCCCTGCAGTTGGGTCCAGCCAGTTTTCCTCTCTCCCCCTTTCCGTCCCAAGGCCCCACCGTCTTAGGGGAAAGTATGACTTGGGAAATAGTGTTCAAATGTGAAGTTTCCTCAAATGTAAACATTGGAGACTTCGTGCCCAGTGGACTCCATTTTGCCACATGTGCTTTGACTACGCAGCGTATGAAGGTAGCGTCTGGAGCAAGCTGCCTCTTAACCACGCAGACCAGAACATTTCAGGAAGAGCCCCTCTCTCTGCACCCTTCTGCTTCTACCTGGAGGGCCGGGTCAGAGCATGTACGCGTCTGGGTGGGCAGCTAGCAGTTCCCACCTTCCCGGCAGGAGCCCGGGGCCCGTCTGGAGCCGGGTGCCCCTGCCTCTGTGCCTCCCCGGGCCAGCCTCCGTCTTCAGCTGCTCTGGTCTCATCCCAAGCCTGGGAGTGACGTGAGGCCACTCACTCACCTGGGGCACCACCTCATCCCACCTTAGTCACTTACTGCCGAACCTCACCCCCAGACCCCAACTCACACCTGTTATCCAGTGAACAAATATCGTCGGCACGTAGCTAATCTTTTAGGATTTCTCCAATGACATATTATGTATTTTGTAAGACCGGTTTTTGTATTAATGGATCCTACCGTGAGAGGTGATCTTTTAGGTATGCCTTGGAAGAGAAATTCGTTACTGGAAAATCAGGGAAACTTCAAATTTAAACACACACGACACACACACACACACACCCCACAGACTTTTACAATAATAGATTTTTAGAGTGGCCCGGTCGGTTAACTGTCCGACTTCTGCTCAGGTCACCATCTCACGGTTTGTGGGTTCGAGCCCTGTGTTAGTCTCCATGCGAGCTCACAGCCTGGAGCCTACTTTGGATTCTGTCTCTCTCTCTCTCTCTCTCTCTCTCTGCCCCTCCCCTGCTCATGCTCTGTCTCTCAAAAATAAATAAATGTTTAAAGAAAAAAATTTTTTTAAAGCATACATTTTTAACAAAGGACGTCTTTGGAGAGTTTTAAACGAGCCCCCTCCTGGTGCTGTCCCTGGACTATACGCAGTGGCCGTTAACAACAATCTGGGGACTTGAGTTACTAGTTACAGGCATTCTGGGTGTAGCCGACCGTTTACAGGCCTGAGCCATTCTAACAGCACCGGGTTGGCGTTGAGCAGCCTCAGCTCGGCTTGTTGAAAACCAGTAGTTGTGTAACACCCTGACTAGGTAATTTGAAAGTTGCCCTTTGGGATGCATATATTTTAATTTCAAGACCTGCATTCACGAGCAAGTCTATTCAACGAAGAACAGGCGTGGGGAATTGCGCAGAGCTCAAGAAAATGTCCACCAGGCCAACTACACCAGCTCTGGACCTTTAACAGCTCTCGGGCCGGGTATGTCCTGCCTGTAAGAAAGTGCGTATCGTTCCACTGTTTGCTTTGCATGTGTTTCAGGGAGTAGGGATTTCTGCTTTTACTCCGGTTGATTTATTTTTCTTTTCCCTTGGTAATTGTTGAAAAACAAAATAAAACCTCTGGTGGGCCTTTTGGAACTTCTGGAAAAGTCCGTCTGCTGAGGATAGCTCAATCCGAGAATTGTGGAGGGCAGGGCTGGATAGCACGTCTGCTCCGCAGCCCTTTTCTTTTCTGGGTGTGTCTGGGTGCGCAGGGGGCTCCCCGGGACGGCCCGAGGGAGTAGGGGCTATGCCTAGGCAGTCGGCAAACCACACCAAATCAGACTGGGTTCATGTTGGCTGGAGGCACGGGAAAACCTTGCTGATGGCACCAGGAAGGACGGCTGGACCATAACGGGAACAGGATTCTCCTCCTCCCTCTAATTGTGAAAAAGGAAAACAAAGGTCGTCAAAGAAAGAAAGAAAGAAAGAAAGAAAGAAAGAAAGAAAGAAAAGAAAAAAGGTCATCAAAAAAAAAAAAAGTTTACAATGTCTTAATACAAGAATCCTTTTAACCCAGAGCTACTATCTTATGCTCTGAGGGCCACTTTGAGGCCGTTTCCAATTGCAACCCCACTATGGGGGGGGGGGATTTACAGAAGGGATGATGGTAGACATTCTATTCCAGGTTCAGTGTCCTGCAGTCCTCAAGAGGGTCACGCTTCCTTAGGTGGGCAGCTGGGGCTCCCAAAAACGAGAGAGGAAGTCTGTGGAGTCCATTTGTTCGGGGTAGAAACTGCCACTGCTAATTCCGTCTCCAGTTCACTGCCAGCGTGTCCTTGGCACCTGGGCGGTCCCCTTCCTCAGTGACCATCTCCGTCAGACACTGACTAGGTGACAGGGTGCCTTCCAAAGCCTGCCTCACCTGCTGTCCTTGCTCCCTGTGCTGGGTCAGGGTTCACACAGGAACCTGCATCGTCTGGGGTCTATGTCACATCTTGCTACGCGACCGTGTCCCACCCATCTTTGCCTTCTGACCCCAACTCCCCAGCCTCGTGAGGCTCAGCCTGGCTCTTCCGCAAGGGAATAGCAAACGTGTGCAGAATCGTTTACTCTTTTTTATTGATGGTGTTTATTTACACCCACCTTCTTCTAGAAAGCACTTCAGGTGACTCAGAAGATATGTCCAATTACACCTAGATGGGATAAATGATTTGCCGGCTAGATGAATTTCAGTTCTTTCCAGCTCTGAGAATCTAAGAGTTGACACATAGGGGATCCCTTCCACGTACAAGTATACACATAAAATGGTCCTGAAATACACACAAAAACAAATCCTGAGGGGCGTCCGGGTGATTCAGTCAGCTGAGCGTCCGGCTTCGGCTCAGGTCACCATCTCGTGGTTCATGAGTTCAAGCCCCACGTCGGGCTCTCTGCTGTCAGTGCAGAGCCTGCCTCAGATCCTCTGTCCCGCCCCCGCCACCCCCCACCGCCCCTTCCCTGCTCATGAGTGTGTGTGTTCTCTCTCTCAAAAATAAGAGACATTTAAAAAAGATAAGTAAAATAAAAAGAAGTCCCAAGTCTAAAAAGAAGACCCACCACCTGGTGCCTCTCATTTGGTTATGTGGTGACTCTTTTCCAGTTTCATACATATACGTCTATTTTACTCACTGGAGTAAACGGCACTTGGAGAGAGGTAGGGTCAGCTACCTCTGTGTCCACCAAAGGGCATACTAAAGCTCGGACCCACAGGAGGTATATAAGAGAACTTCTGGCCTGATTGCAGCCCAGCCCTGGAGATAGTTGTTCATAAAGTCTACGGCAAATGATATGACATTCCCATGACTTACCCCTATGACGGGGGCTGGTTTCTACATGTCCTTAAGTCTTTTTAAATGTTTGTAGCATTTAATGGAATATCCAGTTTTTGGATTTCAAGCACAGAAACGGGCTCTGGTGAGTTTCTACAGAAAAGGAATTTCATTTCAATCCCTTTTTAAAAGACAGGAGGTAGCTTGCAGAATGTGTGGACATCTGTGGACTCTGGAAAGGGCAGCAACAAGGAAGGAGGGTGGGTAGCAAGGTGACCATACGGGGACCTGGTCCCACTGCAGCTGCTGACTTACCACCCAGCGGGTCCTTGCCCTGGCCACCCTGGAGTCATGAAACTGCCACTGCCACGGCAATTTCTCAGTGGCCTCAGCCTCTGTGCCTCAGTCTCTCAAGAATTAAGCCCTGGATTTCAGCCCATGCCTTGAGAGACAAAACTAATGATTTGACTTTGTTTTCCTCTCTGGCTGTCCAGTTCCATTATCGGCAGCCACCCTGCCCTATAACCCTTGCGTCCTTCATGCCCCGAACACCATTCTGTGACAGACCCAGCCCAGTCCCCCAAGCCCTGCCCTCAGTGGGTACTTCATTTCAGGTGGCTTCAAGTAATAATTTCGCTAGCAATTTTCCCACTGTGGCTCACGATCCTCCCTCTGAGCCCTCAGCCAAGCAACGATCTGGTCTCTTCCCCATTTTCCCGGGAGTCGGTTATTGGCAACCTGCTTACGGTTAGCAATGCATCCCCTGCTAGACGGTCAACTCCATGAGGGCAGGACACGAATAAGGATTTCAGTCGCACTCTGCATCACAGAGCTATGCTTAGGAAATTCTTCGCTGGGATTCTAAAGTCTTCCATGTAGAGCCAAGATCAGCCATTAAAGAACTGTTTATGTTTTTTCAGCATCATAGGGGATCCATGGTCCTCCTTTGAAGGCCAGAGAGTAACCAACCTCTGGTTGTAATCCTCTGGTCCATTACTGTTTCAAGTCCGTTTTGGAGTGATGGGTGGGTTTGATTACCTGGATCCACCCAAGTTAACTTAAAGTGGGGGCCCCAGATCAGGGGATTCTTCTTGCTTCCCTCCTTAGTGAGGTGGATTCAGGTGGGAACTCTTAGACCTTCATGCTAAGCTATGGCCTCCGAGCGACCAGTTGAGACCTTCGAGAGACTCAGTTCTGTGAACATTTGAAACAGCAATGACCTGAAGGGCGCTGCATAGAGATTTTTTATAGATGAATGACGGACTTAAGTTTTTTGTTGAGTGATTATTTACGAGGCATTGCTTAGAAATTGTTCAAACAAAATTCCCTCAGTTCTGAGCACCCATTTGTCTATGGACTAACATTACAAATAGTGTTTGCTGGATTCATTGGCGTCCAACCCTCTTATTTCTGGGGACACCAGTGCTCCGAATACTAGCCGAGGGGAAGCTATTATGTGTTCGCGCATCTTGGAGAAAGCTGCTTATTAGTAAAATGCATCACTGCCAAGTTTAGGCACTCTTAGAAAGATCCGACCTGAAAGGGGCCTTCAGATCCTCACTTCAATTTCTTAATCTAAGGAGAGAAACAGGGTGTACTTAAGGCCCACACTGCCTGGAACTCTCATCTGCCCCCTCCTTTTAGAAACTCCAAGACTCTTGGTGCTGGTTCTGGCTAAGGAGGCCGAGAAGTTAATGACACAAACCTGAAGACTAGACGGTTCTCAGCACTTCCTAATGCTCCGTGGTTTCTTCTCTTCTGACATGGTGTTTGCTTTCCAGATTACTTGCTTCCATAATGCGCTAATGCTGCCTGGTTTTGAGGAGCCGCACAGGCTCTCAGGACTTGGCGGGGCCTCCTGGTGCAGAGCCTGCATCTGGCTGTGGCCCACCTGTTCTCCTGCCTGTTTCCCGGATGCCCCACTCACGAGGGGAGGGGTTCTTCTCTGCCCCCCCCCCCCAACCAAGGGGGCGGGAGGCAGCCAGCGGCCAGAAGCTGCACAGCTGGGACTCATTCAGGGCAAGCCTGGGGCGGGCAGGCCCAGCCCAGAGTGGAACCACGTTCTCTGTCAAGTGCCGGCCAAACCCATCTGCCCCACACCTTCTTCACACGAACTGTTCTCCTGGTTTCTTTGGAAAGTAATTTTACACCAGCCCATCCAAGCTGAGGCAAGGAGTTGAAAGTTTAGCACAGGCCCATGGGGAAACAGGAACAAAAATGAAACGGCCCAAGATACTCTCCTTTTTACCCATTCCAACGCTGATTGCATGGCCTCCGGCCGTGCCTCAGAGCACACAGTAGAACAGCTGGAATTGATCAGTGGGCCCCATATTAACCCATTGGTTCCAGGAGGTGGGATTTCCTGAACCCAAAGCACTAATTTTTGCACGTTTTTTGGTCTTTCCTTTCTGACTTTTAGGGAAGCAGGGAGCGTGTGTGGGCAAACAGGCCAAACGGAGCGGCAGCACACTGTTCCTCCATTAGCTTCACGCAGCAAACTGAGAAGCCCAGAGAGAAAGGAAAACACATTCTGAACGGCCTTTGTTTATTGTTCCTCGCAGGTATGCTGAGGTCTCCATGTTCCGGCCCAACTTGCCTGTAGCCTCTGGAAAATAAGACCCGAAATAACACTGACGCCCCCTCCCCCATCGCCCCTCCCTGAGCCGGTTAAATAGGCGTGAGAATGCTGGACCGGAGGAGGGGTGCTGGCAGTCTCTGAGCCAAGTCTCCCCTTCAGCGAGACCCCCCAAGGAAGAGTCACGAGAGGCGGCGGTGCATGCGCGGGTGGCAGGGCGCCAGAAAAAAACCCCGAAAACAGTAGGCAGCTTCTCACAGGCTTTCACGATTGGCTCAACTTTCCTCTTGTCCCCTCTTCAGAGCAGCTCGGAGCTTACCCAGAGGAGCCTGCTGGGAGTGAGATCGTCAGCAGACCTTAAGCTTCAGCGAAGTGGAAGGCAATCCCCATGGCGACCACTCAGTCGGCGTCCCCCCCCCTCCTCCCCGGGCTGCGCAGGTGCAGCACCTGTAGTAGGCGTGGCCACATGAGCCCGTGAGTAAGGACCCTTCATCCCGTGCCAGCCACCGGATAAGAGCCAGGCCATGGTAGGTCCTGCTGCCTGCTTAAGCTCTTCTGCATCTCGTGCTGCTGCATGAATTTCCCTGCAAAGATCACCATGTGGTACGTACATGTGGGTCCACGGTCAGGTGACCGCTGGGTAAATAGCGCTGGCATTTTCCCATGAGCTGCAAACGTTCAGAGCTCGGCGGCCGAATCTGCACATACCTGGCACGCGTTTGCCCTCCTCTGCGGCCCCTTTCCCAAACACCCCGACTCCCCCCACTAGATCCCTGCCTCAGGCCGGCAGATCAGAGGCCTCCGTTTTCAGTAAGCATGTCCACTGGGTAGGACTGCCTGTAGACCCTCCAAACATCCCTCTAAGGCCCAGGGGAACGGGGTGAGGTGTCCAGGATTTCAGAGAACACATCCTGGCCTTGCAGAGCAGGAAGGAAGGGGGCATTCTCTCACAATGCATGGGGCCTTTCCTAAACTGCGACCTGCGGTCTTAGGGTTTCATTACCCACATGTGTGGGAGGGCTCTCTGGAGACCAAGACTGAGGTGAAAACAGGGTACCCCCATCTTCGGGCTGCAGGCAGGGAAGAGGAGGGAAGGAGGGCAACCTCCCAGCCAGCAGGGAGAGGCCAACGGAAGAGTGCAAACAGAAGCAGATGGGTGGGCATTGCCAGTGGGCCCACAACAGAGGCCTCCAGGATGTTCTGAACGCTGTGATGTGAGGGACCCAGGAACCAGTGCCCAGCTACTCTCCATTCTAGAAGTACTGGTTCTGTTCGTCGGAGCTGGGGGAGGGGGGGCGTCTCCTGTCTTGTGAAGTGCCAATTCCCCCAGGAAGGGTGTGCTATCAAGAGTTTACGGACCAGCTTCCTGTAGGACAAGGGCTCTCGGGGTTGCTGACAAGCAGGAGGAAAGAAAGAAGGAAGACGGAGAGTGGTGCCTAGTTTATCCCCTTTGCAATTATGCCCTGGCGGCCTGGACAAGTGGTGAAACAGTCTCTTGAAAAGTAATTAAGAAAGGCATGCAAAAATAGCTAATAGTTTTTCCCTTAGACCTGACTTTCATTTACCTACAAGCACCCTCAAAAAAAAAACAGCCCAGATTTGTTTAAAAGAACTGGATGGTCTATAAGGAGGTGGCCAGGCAGGTGGGAGAAGAGCGGCTCAGGCAGGTGTGGAAATGAGATAGAGGAGATGAGGCCACGTGGCCGCAGCAGGGCGGGGAGCCACCTGGAAGGGAGGCCTGGAGGCTGTGGAGGGGGCTGCCAGGAAGGTGGAGGGCCAGCCCAACCTACAGCACGCGCCCAGCCCCATTCCTGGGCTCAGCGGGTTGCAGGGAAAGCCTGGGGCACAGCTCGGGGAGCGCTCTGATCGTTAATAGAAAGGAAAGGTAGAGAATATTGAATTTCTGATTACGCCTGCTGCCTGATGCTCATCAGCTCAGCTCTGAGTCCTCATGGGCCACGGATCATTTTTATGACTGGTGAATAAATGATTATTATCTCCATAATATCCCCAGCAAAAGGGCCCAGCCCTCGGCGGCTCCAGCGCCGTCCCTCAGGGGGTGGGGAAGGGCTGGGCACAGCAGCCGTTTTCTGCTCCACAGTGGCTCTGGGACTTTCCAGTAAAGCCACACCTGAGAAGGTCGTGAGTGCAGACAGCCAGGGCCTCGTGCCCCTCCTGGCCTAGCTGGGAAGGGGCAGGGAGAGGGGTGTGGCGGTGTCCCGGCGGCCTGTAACTGGCACAGTCCCTCTCCACGCCATCACGGCTCTGCCCACGACCCGCATACCCACTGAGGAGGGTGCAGGCTCCCCGCCCCCTCTGAGAGGAGGGAACAGAACCCCTGTCTGAATCGCCCATTTCTCCAGCAGACACCAGGCCCTGCTGCCCGTGGGTGTCCAGCCTGTTAGGCACAGAGGCAGGGCCTCGTCTGAGCTGAGTTGGAGTGATAAGGGGCCGCTTTACTGTTTGTTTGGTAAGCAGATGGGCAAGCACCTTCCTAAATGTGAGCCTGTCACAGCATTTTCTTGTCCTACTGTCCCTCTGGGCACCATCTCTAGACCCAAGGGCAGCGGAAGCCGCAGGCTGCCTGCCGGGGCCAGATAATGCAGGCACAGTGCTGCAGTCACATTTAATTTTCTTAAGCTGTCACATCTCAGCCTTTGGAAGACACCACTCCCTGGAGAAGGGATCTCAGCCTTGTCTTCATGGTCCCCCTTCTGTGCGCCAAATGGCTCCAGTTCCTAACGTCTGCGATGGGTCATCAATTAGCCCGGTGAAGTCAGCAGGGGTGGGGGGGGACTGCCAGCCTGCCTGGCAACAGCTCTTGGGATTCTCCACCCTCCCTTCCTCTATATGCAATTTCAGTTTCAGGATCACCAGCGTCCACCCGACACGAAGAGAAGACCCAGGCCGGAGCTTCCCAAGGCCAACAAAAACCCCTGGGCCCTGGACTGTCTCAGATGCTGGCTCTAAGAAAAAGCAGGGCTTTCTGGTCCCCGTCAGCCTCTTGTGCATGCAGTTTCCTTCCTCTGGTTTTGTAATCTCTGTTAATTGCCAGGCACTTTCCATTGTATGTGACTTCATCGTGGACTCGAGGCTCCGTCAGTTCAGCGAGTGGGGACTGAGCCAAACAGTGTTCTGATCAACTTCACCCTCCCGTGTGTTCTGGGCTCGCTCAGCACAAACAGGCACTGCTTTTCCATGCACGCGGCCGGCTCCCCAGACGAGCCTGAGGCCCCCTCTGCCGGCCGCCGGCCTCCATGGCACCCAGCGACAGGCCCCGCGAGGTGGTGCCCGTCAGGCCATCTGTACCTATGGAAGTAAACTCAGAAAGTTATCAGGCAGTTTTTCTTAGCACCCTACGATAGCTGGGAATGGGAACCCACGCCAGAATTTGTCCGGCTGGTCACAGTTCACTTGGTAACCCCCACTCCGCTAAGCTGACTTAACCAACCTTCTGTGTTTGTGTGCCACTTCACGTACACGGTTGAGATGCGTTCTTGGGAGGCACCACATACTCCGCATGAGGTGTGGCAGCTCCTCCCGCAGGCGCCCGTGAGCCCTGTTGTGTTAGGTCCGTGTTCCGTTTGCTCCTTCACTCAGACATCTCCCTGAGAGGCCATGTTGAACACAGAGCCCTGCACATAGCAACTGCAACTGCTTCTGAATAAATGTGTCAAGGACTCTTTGAATGACTCAGTGGGTGGTTTGTTGCTATGTGGGAGAAAGGTCTGGTCACTGAGCTACTGAAAAATAAAAAAGGCATGCTCTCTTACGGCTCACTGGGCCAGTCACCGGTGTCTCTCAGAAGTTGCCCCACCTGGTACCTCTCGTGCCGACTACCTGGTGCCACTGTCTGAACTCCGAGGGGACAGTCCCCCGGCATTGGTAAGCCGGAAATGCTAAGAGCGTCTTGGTGAACACACAACATGCTGATGGTCTCACAGGTAGACCGAGCTACAGGCACATAAGCACCAAGTCAGGCCACACACAGTAAAAATAGACCAATGACCCAAAGGGTGCGTTTTTTGTTTTGTTTTGTTTTGTTTTTTTTTTCTCGTTGCCTCTCAGGGCGGATATCCTGAGGAGTAGGAGTGTGAAGCATTTGCCCCTAGCCTCAGGAAATCCTGACTCCCCAGATGGCCGTTAGAGCAAACACCTCTGTAACCTCCCCCCTCAGAACCAGGAAGAGGCCTAATCAAAGACCTTTCGCTGTCTTTGGAAGGCTTGGGGGCGCGGGAGGGACATTGGCTTCTGTGGTCATCAGCTGGTCTTGAGCAGAGTGAGGCTCGTTGCTGTAGCGTGGCCCGGGGTCTGTGCTGGCCATGCAGGTGTCCCGCCGCCCCCCCTGGTCCTCAACTGAGGTTTGTATACACCTTTCTCCCATGATGCAGCTCGTTTGTGGTCAGCTGTAACAGGTGGTTGTCAGAACCACTGGTGGAAGCCAGGGAAGGCCCCTCTTTCAGGTCACGGGTGGCTTTGTTGTCCCGTCCCAGACAGGTGTCTTCATGCTAACCTGTGGGCACACTCCTCTAACACCCCACCCCACAAGGACCGCCTTCTTTAGGTCCAAACTAAGCCTTCTTTAGGTCCAAACTAAGCCTTCTTTAGGTCCAAACTCCTTGACGGTTCCCTGAGGCCTGGGTCCTCTCCCCCACGGGAGGGCCGTGCACAGGGCCTCCCCCACAGTGGCCCCTTGTCCTCCCGGCACCCCAGGAACTCCCCACACCCCCAGCCTTTGCCTTTCATTCCCTCAGTGGCCACACCTCCCGTGGTCATCCCTCTGTCTGGTCTTCTCTCCCACCTGCGGCACCCAGGCCACGTTCCATCTTCTTCGTTCATCTGTCCTCGTCTAATTGGAACCTCACCTCAAACGCCCCCTTTTCTCAACTCCCGTGGTACTTAAGTATCAGGAAGAACTTGCTGGTATTTTTGTCTCTGTGACTCTCTACTAAATCCTTTCAGGAGATGTACTGAGGTGAGAGAGGACGTGTCCCCCATAGACTTTAGCTCTTGAGCTCTGGGCCTGACTGTGTGCTCTTCTTTAACCCTCTGACAAATTACCCCACCTCAGTGGTTCCCAACTGGAGGGCAATTTTGCAGTGTCCGGAGACTTTTTTCGTTGTCAACGGTGGGATGGCGCCCACAGCCTCTGTTGTGCACAGGCTTAACTTCCTACAGTGCACGGGGCAGGCCCTCCAGCAAAGGGTTATCTGACCCCAAATGTCAATAGTGCCAAAAAGTGAGACACCCTGCCCGACCTCCAGTCTCCCCACTTGTAAAGGAGGAAGGTTGTGAACAAACCAACTGAAACGATGTGTGTGAAAACATCATCTGTTTTCTAGCTCTTTCTATCTGGCTCTCCACCCCTTACCACGCAGTGTCTCTTTCTGCAAAGTCGGGACAGTGTGAGGATAACAGCCAACCTTGAAGGAACACTTATTATGGATTATCTCACCTGATCTTCCCGGAAACCAACTGTACAGCCACAAGTATGGGCCCTGCTTTCCAGAAGGGAAAACGGATGCTTACAGCCCCGAGGAGGCCGCCAAGGAAGGGCTCACACCCAGCGGTGCAGCTGGGACTTCTGAGCTCACACTCTAACCATTCGTTGGGTCACCTCGAGACGATCGTAAAAGCATTCGAAACGTAGGACTGTACAAGTGTGATTGTGGTTCTCTCTCTTTCTCTCTCTCGTGCTGCCTCCTCCCACAACACGGTGTCGGGCATGCAGCGGAGACACAATAAATCCTTGCAGATTAATTCAATATGGATTCCTCTGGTGAGTCAGGAGAGGCTGAAAAACTGAGGGGTCCTGTGGGGCCTGCAAGCTAAATTACTAGGAACTTAGAGAGTGCGGGGAGCTGGGAAGAGTTTCAGTGGCCCTAGAGGAGCCTGAGACCTTGTGAGTAGGACAGCTCACAGCCCATGCCCGGCCTGACCACCACAGGGACATGCAGGCCCTGTGCACTTTACCAGTGCACCTGTTCAGGCCGCTAGCGAATGGAATCAGCGACCCGGGGCCCAGGGCGGCCTTCTCCGTGGGGGCGGCAGTGCTCTCAACCAAGGTTGAAGACCACGAGCTTGCAGGACTGGGCACGACAGTGTGACGTCCACAGCACGACTGTCCCCTGCAGTGATGCCTTGCTCTCCATTGAGAAGGCTTTTAATCTCCGGGGGAGAGGCTACCAGCTGCCTTGTGGGGACACATATGACCATGAGGATGGAAGGCCTAGCCTCAGCTGTACACCATCCACCAAATCAGAGTTAACTCTTGTCTTCCTGTATTTAATGGCACATGAAGTCATTGTGACTTGCCTATTGTGACCTGGCCGGCTTTGAGGAACAAAGTTCCTCATCACCATTCCATCACTTCCTCTTTGTTTTTCCATTTTGGGAAGTGCGAGATTAAATCTGTATCTGAAAATCTCTTTCCAAGGTTCTCCTCTGAAAATAATTCTGAGATTAAGAATGGTTCTTCTCGTGCCCTGGGCATTAAAGCCTGTAAGACTAATGACGTTCACAAAATTCTCCGAGCAACGTGCAGGAGGCAACCTAGTCCTTCTGGTAGGAAAAACATCAGTCCAACAAGAAGATGACATATTGCCTGTTCCCCTGTAAATAAAACGGGCCACATCAGTTTCTCTTCTGCCTGTGAATGATGACCAATTTATCAAGTATACACTGAATAATGATTTCCATGGGGACAACCGCTCTTAATGATAAAGTGTTACTGCTCCAGCTGCATTATTATAAACAGCATTCAATTTATGGAGTTAGGAAGCAGATGCATTTCTCAGTAATGTGTCACCATTATCTAGAACCAGCCATAAAATCTAGGCTGTCATATATTTTCTGGCTGCAAACTTTAGGCAATTAATATTCCTATAAAAGTCTTGATCACAAGCCCAATTTAGAAATTAGTTGCTCAATATGATGATTAAATTTCGGAGCTGGAACTTGCCGTGGCCAAATGTGAATAGCCAAATGTGACAAATCTTATACAACTTTTCAGACGGAAGGAACTGTTTGAGACATTGGGGATTTTTGGTGAATTTCAAATGAGGCACCTTCACCTTAGGAAAGTGCCACAATCTTGCTCGGCCTTCCAGAGGAAGATGAGTCACTGGTATTTTCCTGCATCAAATACCATGGCTGTTCCCTAGGCCTGAGTCAGTGTTATGGAGGTGGCAAATGCATGCCCAGATGGATGCCACACCTTGATGGATGGCGGAATCTCAACACTGCTGCCCAGGAGGGCTTAGATGGCACCCCCTTCTTTTTCCCCAGCTCAGAGAAGGCATATAAAGCTGCCAGGACCCTAGATGTGAAGTAAGAGACACAAAATCTGGGAGAATAAAGGTTGGAATGATACCCGAAAACACGACTCTCTAGAGTATAGAGTCCATATCATATACCAGACCATGAGTGGAAAGAGTGACAAGGGCTTGGGACATTTTCACTGACTAATCAGGTACTTTAAATACACGGGCAAGGCCATGCTTGAAATTGTAATCCATAATATGTCAGCAAAACAGTTTTGTTTTATCATTTAGTTTGCAAAACCTATTTCAGCATTCAGGTCACATTGAACTATGTCATTTGTTTCCTGAGTCATTTCAAAAGAGCTGTCTTTTGTGTATCTGCAGGCTACCCAGGACGGTGATGAATTCCAAAGATGAATTTCACTATATTGAACATGGCCCATTGCATTTAAAATTAAAGAGCTGAGAAGAAACCACCACTCGCTGATGGTAAATGTCTGGGGAAATGAACACTCATACATACTCTCATGAAGGTACACACTGTTATGTTATGAAACTTGGGGAAGACAATCTGGCAATAAGTTTCAAAACCTATATCTTTTGACCTGGCCATTTCACTTCCAGGAATTTACCCTAAGGGAAAGAGTTAGTTAATAGCTTTTTTTTTTTTTTTTTCCTTTTTGCCATTGAGTTGTATGAGCTCTTTATATATTTTGGATATTAGCCCCTTACCAAACATAGGGTTGGCAAATATTTTCTTCCATTCTGGGTGTTGCCTTTTTGTTTTATTGATAGTTCTTTTGCTATGCAAAAGCTTTTTAGTTTGATGGTCCCATTTGTTTATTTTGGCCTTTGGTGCTCTTGCGTATGGAATCAGATCCAAATTAATATCACGGAGACTGGTATCAAGGAGCTTACTGCCTATGTTTTCTTCTAGGAGTTTTATGGTTTCAAGTCCTACATTCAAGTCTAATCCATGTTGAGTTTATTTTTGTGTATGGTGTAAGAGAGTGGTCCAGTTTCATTCTTTTGCATGTAGCTGTCCAGTTTTCCCAGCACCATTTATTGAAGACACGGTCTGTTCCCCATTGTATAGTCTGTCCTCCCTTATCATAGATTAATTGATCATTTATGTTTGGATTTGCTTCTGGCCTCTCTATTCTGTTCTATTGATCCATGTATCTTATCTGTTTTTGTGCAAGTACCATACTGTTTTGATTACTATAGCTTTGTAGTATAGTTTAAAATCAGGGAGCCTGACACCTCCAGCTTTGTTCTTCTTTCTCAAGGTTGCTTTGGCTCTTCAAGTTTTTTGTGGTTCCATAAAAATTTTAATATTTGTTGTGTTTGTGTGAAAATTGCCATTGGTATTTTGATAGGGATTACCTTGAATCTGTACATTGTTTTGGGTAGTATGGACATTTTCACAATGTTAATGCTTCCAATCATGAGCATGGAACGTCTTTTCATTTGTTTGTGTCTTCTTTGATTTCTTTCAACAGTGTCTTACAGTTTTCAGAGTATAGGTCTCTCACCTCATTGGTTAAATATATTCCTAGAGATTTTATTCTTTCTGACACAGTGGTGAATGGGATTGTTTTCTTAATTTCTTTTCCTGATAGCTCATTATTAGTGTATAAAAAAGCAACTGGTTTCTGTGTATTATTTTTTTACCCTGCAACTTTGGTGAATTAATTTATCAGTTCTAATGGGGTTTTTGTCTTTGTTTTAGTCTTTAGAGTTTTATGTATAGTATCATGGTCATCTGCAAATAGTGACAGTTTTACCTCCTCCTTTTACCAATTTGGATGCCTTTATTTTTCTTGCCTAGTTGCTCTGGCTAGGACTTCCAAGGCTGTGTTGAATAAAAGAGGCAAGGGTGGGCATCCTTGTCTTGTTCCTGATCTTGGGAAAAGCTTTCAGCTTTTCACTGCTGAGTATGATAGCTTTGCACTTGTCATATATAGGCTATATCTATATCATCTATATCTTTATCTCAAGATATACATTTCCTCTATACCTGTTTTGTTGGGAGGTTTTTTTTTTATTATCATAAATGGGTATTGGATTTTGTCAAATGCTTTTCTGCATCTATTTCAATGATTATGCGATCTTCATCCTTCATTTTGTTAATGTGATATATCATGTAGATTGATTTGCAGAAGTTGGAACATCCTTGCGTTCCCGGAATAAATCCCATTTGATCATTCTTTTAATGTATTATTGAATTGGTTTGCTACTATCTTGTTGACAATTTTTGCATCTATGTTTATCAAGGATATTGGCCTCTAAATTTTGTGTGTGTGTGCATGGCATCTTTGGTTTTGATATGAGGGCATTGCTGACCCATTAAAGTGAATTTGGAAGCGTTCCTTTTTCTTTGATTACTTTAGAATCATTTGAGAAGGATAGTATTCACTCTTCTTTGAATGTTTGGTAGGATTCACCAGGGAAGCTGTCTGGTCTTCGACTTTTGTTTGTTGGGAGTTTTCTGATTACCGATTCAGTATCATTACTAGTAATTGGTCTGTTCGGATTTTCTATTCCTTCATAATTAAGTCTTGGAAGACGATGTGTTTCTAGGAATTTATCCATTTCTTCTAGGTTGTCCAAATTTTTAGCGTATAATTTGTTCACAGTAGCCTCTTACGATCCTTTGTATTTCTGTGGTATCCGTTGTAACTTCCCTTTCATTCTGTATTTCATTTGGGCCCTCTCTCCTTTTTTTCTTGATGACTCTGTCAAAAGGTTTGTCAACTGTGTTTATCTTTTCAGAGAATCAGGTCTTAATTTCATTAATCTTTTCTAAGTTTGTCGGTTTGTTGTCTCTATTTCATTTATTTCCACTCTGATTTTTATTTTAATTTCCTTCCTTCTACTAACCTTGGGCTCTTTTTTTTTTTTTTTCCTAGTTCCTTTAAGTGTAAAGTTAGATTGTTTATTTGAAAAAGTTTTTGTATTTGTTTCTTGAGGTGGGTTCATATTGTTACGAACTTTCCTCTTGGAACTGTCTTTGCTGTGTCCCATAAATTTTGGAATTTTGTGTTTCCACTTTCATTTGACTCAAGATATTTTTTGATGTTCCATTTGCATTTCATTTCTTCATTGACCCATTGGTTATTTAGTCTTCATGTGCTCGTGTTTTTTCCATTTCTCTTCTTATAATTGATTTCTAGTTTCCTGCTATTGTGATTGGAAAAGATGTGTGATATGATTTCAGTCTTCTTGAATTTATTGAGACTTGTCTTGTGGCCTAACATGTGATCTATCCTGAAGGATATTTGTGTGCACTTGAAGAATGTATGTTCTGCTGTTTTTGGACAGAATCTTATGTAAATATCTATTAAGTCCGTCTGGTCTAATGTGTCATTTAAGGCTATTTTCTTGCTGATTTTTTGTATGGATGAAATATCCATTGTTGTAAGTTGGGTATTTAAGTCCCCTAGTATGATTGCATTGCTGTCAATTTCTCCCTTTATGTCTGTCGATATTTGTTTTATATATTTAGCTGTTCCTCTTTGGGGTGTGTAAATGTTTACAAATGTTATATCTCCCTGTCAGATTCACCCCTTTATCATTATGTAATTCTTTCTTTGTCTTTGGTTACAGTCTTTGTCTTCAAGTCTCTTTTTCCTGATATTAAGTATCACTATGGCAGTTTTCCTTTCATTCTCATTTGCATGGAGTATCTTTTTCCATCCCTTCACCTTCAGTGTGTCTTTAGCTCTGAAGTGAGTCTCTGCTAGGCAGCATATGGATGAGTCAAAGGTTTCTATCCATTCAGCCACCCTTTGTCTTTTAACTGGAGAACTTAGTCTATTTACATTTAAATCAACTATTGATAGGCATATACTTCTTGCCATTTTGTTAATTGTTTTCTGTTTGTTTTGTAGTTTTTCTCTTCCTTCTCTTGCTTTCTTCTCTTGCGGCTTGATTTTTTTTTTTTTTTTTTAGTGTTATGTTTAGATTCCTTTCTAATTATTTTTTGTGTATCTACTATAGGTTTTTGGTTTCTGGTTATGATGAAGCTCATGTGTAACTACCTATTTAGATAGCAGCCTATTTTAAGTTGATAGTCACTTCAGTTTGACTGCATTGTAAAAGCACTACATTTTTTACTCCCCTGCCCCATGTTTTATGTTTTTGACATATTTGACATATTTTTATTTTGTGTATCTCTTAGCTAATTATTGTAGTCATACTTTTTACTACCCTTTTCTTTTAAGCTTCATACTAGCTTTATAAGTGGTTGATCCACTGCCTTTACTGTATTTGCCTTCACCAGTGAGATTTTCTTTTTCATATATTTATTTCTAGTTATGACCCTTTCTTTTTAGCTTAAAGAAGTCCCTTTAACAATTCTTGTAAGGCCAGTTTTGTGGCGATAAACTCCCTTAGCTTTTTCTTGTCTGGGACACTGTTTATCTCTCTTTCAATTCTGAATGATTACCTTGCCAGGGGGAGTATTCTTGGCTGGAAGGCTTTTAGCATTTTGAATATATCATGTTTCTCTCTTCAAGCCTGCACTATCTGCTGAAAAATCTGATAGTCTTATGGGATTTCCTTGTATGTAACTAGTTGTTTTTCTCTTGCTGCTTTTAAGATTCTCTCTTTATATTTAACTTTAACGTTTTTAATTATAATGTGTCTTGGGGTGGAACTTTTGGGGTTCCTCTTGTTTGGGATCCTGTGCCTCCTGGACCTGCTTGTCTGCTTTCTTCGCCAGGTTAGAGACGTTTTCAGCCATTATTTCTTCAAGTAAGTATTCTGCCCCTTTCTCCCTTCTCCTTCAGGAGAATGTTAACATGCTTGTTGTTTTCCCACAGATGACTTAAGCTGTCCTTATTTTAAAAATTCTTTTTTTTTTCTTGTTGTTATTTTGTTTGGATAATACCCACTACCTTATCTTCCAGGTCACTGATCTGTTTGGTATCATCTAGTCTGCGGTTGATTACTTCTAGTGTATTTTTTAGTACAGTTATTGTATTCTTCAGCTCTGTGAGCTTCCTGTTTGGTACTTTCTTATATTTTCTCTCTTTATTGAAGTTCTCGCTGTGATCATTTATTCCCTTGAGTTTGGTGAGCATCTTTATGGCCGTTAATTTGAACTCTTTTTTTTTTTTAATGTTTATTTATTTTTGAAGGAGAGAGACAGAGCATGAGTGGGGAGGGATAGAGAGAGAGGGAAACACAGAATCCGAAGCAGGCTCCAGGCTCTGAACTGTCAGCACAGAGCCCGACTCAGGGCTTAAACTCACGAGGCGTGAGATGGTGACCTGAGCTGAAGTTGGACGCTTAACCGACCGAGCCACCCAGGTGCCCCCATTAATTTGAATTCTTAATCAAGTATATTTACCAGGTAAATTACTTATTCCATTTTGTTAAGTTTTTTTCTTTTTTTCTGAGATTTTATCTTGTTCCTTCATCTGGAACAATCCCTTTGTTTCCTCATTTGCCTGATTGTGTTTGTTTCTGTGTGTTATGTGAAACAGTTCTCTCTCCCTCTGTATGGGAGATGAACTTTATTCTTTAACCTTGCCTTGGTTCTTAGGTGTCTCTTCAGTTATGTCTCCAAGTATTTCAGACTCTTGGGGTTCAGAAAGGCAACCCCACCCCGCGACTTGAGCCTCGTGCTCAAGGGGCATCCCCTGTGTGGGTCGTGGTGCCTGTTGCCTTCCGTGGGGTCATGGGAGCAGTGCAGGCTGGGGGTGGGCTGTTTGCCCAGGACTGTTAGGTAGGTAGAGTGAGGGTATAAAAATGGCACCCGCCAGGGCAGCATCAGCACCAGCACCAGTAAGATAGAGGGAGCCCATGAAAATGGCATCTGCCAGTGTTCCCTCCCGACAGACTTCTGCTCGGGGAGCTTCTTAGCAGTTCTTTTTATGGTCAGGTGATCTTGAGCAGAACCAGTAAGAGAGGAGTCTGGCCTGGGGAGCTGGGGCTGGTGATCTTCATCCATCTAGTTGGTGATTCCATGAGACCCAGACAGAAGCCGTGGCAGGGTGAGGATCACCCATATCCATCCACATGTGTGTATGTGCCTGCTGGCTAGCGTCTGTCCCAGTGTGAACGTGCACGTGCATGCAAGCCTGTGTGCCAGCCAGAGTCCAGACTGGGAGGATGCTGCTCTGTTTTGACACCAGGGGTGGTAAACCCAGGATGAGGCAGCTGTGGGTACCACTGCTTTGTTCTCTGTATCTTCATAAACAACGATTTCCTCTTTTCTTGGTATTGAGCGCTCAGTTCCTGAGAGTTGTGGGGCTTGTTTAGGGGGCCATGTAATTGCATCATGCCCTCCCCCATGCAAATTCCCTCCAGTGCTTCTCAACAGAGGTGGTATTGGCGTGAGAGCAAGAAAAATATTTTTGGCACGGGACTGACCCAACACTGAAGCATTGTTAGAGTTTTCCCGGCCCTCCAGATGAATATGAGTAGGATGCTTTCTGACCCTGTGATAATCAACAATGCCCCTGCCGTTCTTCCAAAGCTACTGCAGCCGCCTTTCTGAAATCAGAGGTTTACTCTCCAAATAGAATTAGATTGATTCTTAAAGACTTTGGACCTGACTTTTCTCTTAGTCTGTGACCTTTTCTCTAGGAGAGTGACTTCGAATAACCACACATTTGTATGATGGCTTTCCTGTTTGTTATTCCCAGCTTTATAATACCCCATACCTCAGATAAGAACCTATCTCTGTGTCTACGGGAACTTGTGGCCTTGACCTATTTTGTGATGTCGTGAATCTTGGATTATTAAAGGATGTGTCAAGACTCAAATATCTTAACTCATTCATTCATTCAGTCAGTCATACTTGTTAAGGACCTACTACCGCGTTAAGGTTCTGGGATAGAGAGAAATCAATGAAGCGATCACACTAATAATACACAATTGCAAACCCAGGTTCGTGCTCTGAGGAAGGGAAAGAATAAGGTTAAAGGGGAATTTGTTATAAAGGAACCACGTCGCCTAAGTAGTCAAAGAAGGTTTTTGGTAAAATGATGCTGCAATAGAGACCTGAGGGTCATGCAGGGGCTAGCTAGACGAAGGGGTGGTTGTCATGGCATTTGATCATTCTAGATGGAAGAACCAGCATGTGCAAAAGGCCTATTTGAGAGGATCACTGGGGCACGGGAGAAATTAGAGAGGCCAGTGTGGCTGGAGCACAGAGAACAGGGGCATTTGAATAGAGGCCTTATGGGCTTGTTAGAGAATTGGTTTTCATTTTAAGAGCGATAGGAACCCCTTGGTGGGCTTTAGAACAGGGAGTACTAAGATCAGCCATGCTTTTTGGAAAGATCCTTACGGATGCAGTGTGGGAGGCAGGTTGGAAGAGGATCTGGCTGGATCCAAAGAGGTGGCCGCCAGAGTCATCCAGTGAGAGAAAAAGACAACGTGGACTAAGGCGGCAGCCGCGGAAGTGGTGAGCAGTGGCTGGATGGACAAAATGGTTCGTTGGCCGTGATGGGTTGGTCTGGGTGGTGATATTAAAGGAAATGGGATGACTTAGTTTCTTGCTTGTGGTACTTCAAAGATGGATGTTGATGTCATTTCCTGATGTGGAACCTCAGAAGGGGTCCGGTGGGGCTGGCAGCCAGGGTTTACTCAAGTAAACCATGAATTTGCTTTTGGACAATTTGGGTTTGAAGCATCTGAGGCAATCTGAGGAAAAGTCAAATAGGGAAATGCCTGGGGAGGGGAAGAGATGGTAACAGGGTGGAGACCAGAGGAGATATCATAGCATTCTGCTTACAGATCTTTGTAAACATTTATTTCTGTCTTGTTTTCCTTTTCT
The DNA here is from genome assembly GCF_023721935.1 of Panthera uncia. Lineage (NCBI taxonomy): Eukaryota > Metazoa > Chordata > Mammalia > Carnivora > Felidae > Panthera > Panthera uncia. Next base: position 27,194,383 of record NC_064809.1, on the reverse strand, counting down.
TGATGGTTCTGTCAGATGCCAGGGTGGCCGTCCGGTGTGACAAGTAGTGAGAGGTGCTCGAGGGTCTCTGTGTCATCTCTTGAGAAAACAAAAAAGAACTTATACTTCTCTTTAAAGATTGGATTCAAAGTAGGATTAAAAGTATATTTTGTCCTTTGAAAACCTGAAATAAAGCAGAACACAGGCAAAATCTAGGCTCTTTTAATAAGCCAGCGATATTAATGAATTAGGAATTCAAGCTTTAGAAAAAAAAGTGTTTAGAAGCATTCTGACTTGTTAGGATTCCCCAAAGTGCCCTAGTGACCCTGGCTTGAAGGAAAGATGGGGCTGGACTCTGCTAATACAAGACAGAGGCCTATGTACGTCTTCAGGAAGATTCTCATTGGTCCCTGCTTGAGGCCCTTCCTTAATGAGACTGTGTGCTGTGATGTCTCCCTAACTTCTCACAGGCTCCTGGTGTCGATGGTGGTGTTTTTGCCAATGCCAACGATCAGTTCCCTGATTCTCCCAACCCAACTGGCTGTTCAACAATTCAATTGGATTCTAACACTGACTACTACCCAGTTAGGGCAGATCCTATAAGGTAAAGACTTATTACCTCAAGACTGCCCCCACTTTAGACACCAACCACAAAGCCTAGGCTTCCCATGCTTCTGGCAGACCAGCTATAAATCAAGGATTCCTGCAATAATTTGCTAAACTCACCACATAACTCAGGAGCACACTTTATTTACACTTTTCACTTTATTATAGAGGATATTATAAAGGATACAAATGAATAGCCAGATGAATAGATATATAAGGCAAGGTCCAGAAGGGCCCTGAGCACAGGGGCCTCGGTCCCTGTGGAGTCTGGGTGTGCCACCCTCCCGCCACACACGTGTTCCCCAATCTAGAAGCTCCCTGAACTCCATGCTACTGGGAATTGTATGGAGGCTTCATTACAAAGACATGATTGATTATTAACTCAGTCTCCAATCCTCTCCCCCACCCCAGAGGTTGGGGAGAAGGGCCAACAGTTCTAGGCTTCGACTCAAGGCCTAACCTGGCAACCTGCCCCATCCTGAATCTATCTAGCATAACATCCAGAATTGTCTCATTAGAACAAAAGATGCTCCTATTATCCAGGAAATTCCAGGGGCTCTAAGAGCTCTCTGTTGTCATGAACCAGGGACAAAGACCGAATAGTAGAACAAAAGACAATCCTATCACCCTTATCATTCAGGAAATTCCAAGGGTTTTAGGAGCTCTGTGTCAGGAACCATATTTATTTCTTATCATACTGTAGGTGGCTAGTGCACTCTGGAGGTGCTCCTTGGCCAGGGGTACTCCTGTGGGGTTTTTAGAAGCCATTTGCAGGGAAGCTTCAACAGCAACTGCCTCCTATCTCCCTTACCTGCCCTGAAGACCGCCCTTACTGACTGGCAGAGGGAGCCCATCTCTGATGCACCAGCCATCATTGACCCGGGCTGGGTCAGGAAAGCCCAGATCCAGGCAGTTGAGGACTTGCCAGCAGGGGAGAAAAGTGGGGGATGGGGGAGAGGCAGTGTTCGTGTCGCAGGTCCATGTCTCTGGTATGTGGTTGTCTCACAAAAATGGTAACTCTTCCATCATAGGCATGTTACCAACAAGAGAACTAGGGTAATGCCCACCACCCACCGCGTCTCTAATCTGTGCAAACATTTACACATATTATTGCTAATTCTCAAACCTTGGAGACTATCCTCCATTTTATACATGAGTAACTGGAGGTTTATAGAGGTTTGAACACTTGCCCTGGGTCACAGTTAAATGGCAGAGGCTGGATTCAAACCCACATCTGTCAGGTGCCACTGTCTATTCTATGACATTTCATGATGCTGCCAGGTTCACGTCAGGAGGACAAAAGCCAGACCCAAGAGCCAATCCCTGGAGGCTGGCCAGACCCAAACAACAGCTGGTGACTTACCCCGTAAACTAAATCAGGGAGATGGGAGCCCCCAAATGCCTGAGAGATTTGGTTCGTGGTTGGCCGTAGGAGGTACAGGCAAGATGGAGGGGGATTTCTTCAGCTCTTTCCACGCTCTTATCCTGGTGCCTCGGAGACCCTATTTGAAAGTTCCTGTGTGTCTTCGTGGATGAAAACTTTCCAGCCCAGAGACAGCCCTGGCATGGGACCCTCTTTCCCCCAAGACACAGCCAGTCAGGATTTTGGCCCTCACCCAGTCCCCAACTCCCCATCATGCGTAGGTATCTGGGCAGGACTCAGGTAAGAACTGGGTGGTGGTAAGTCCATGACCTGGTGTGGACGAGCCAGCCCTGTTGGTCAATATACAAATAGCTTTCCCTCAGAGAAAGGGGCCATCCAGTGTTCTCCAGCTCCCACTTCTCATACTGCCCTTCATAGCACTTAACTCGCTTTCTTGGGCCAAAGAGACTGGTGGGGGAGGAGAGCCCCAGTTGTCCCCCTGGGGCAACTCTGCTCCTTTAGTCAAATCCACAAATGCTTCCATGTGAGCTCAGACCCCATCCTCTCTGCGAGCCTTCCTCAGCCCTCTGCCCCTCACCTCCCTCCCCTGCTCTGAATCCAACACTTCCTGCTTGCACCCTTAATTTTTTTTTTTAAAACACCAGATATTTAAGCAACTTGGGGGCAGGCGATAATGGGTGAGCCTTACACCTGAAACTACAGCCTTCCCTCCAAATTCCTTTTGGACCTCTGTGGCCGACTTTACAGATATTCACCCATTGTGGCAAACGGTGTGCACGGGGCATCTTGCGATTTCCTTCTGGAAATGTTTATCTCGACGCACATTTCCATGTATGGACACCAGCGGCATTCCTGCCATTTCGAATGGCTCTGGGGAGGACGGTCTTGTCACAGTGTGTGGGGGTTTGCTGAGTCATTACAGGATCGCTGGGCATTTGGGTTACCTCCAGCATGTTGTTATTATAAATAGCCCTGCTGCCTCCCAGTCACTTTTGCATTTAATCACCCGCTGCTTAGATGTTTAACTGTTTCCTGGGGCCTGGTCCTCCCTCCTCAGAGGTGGGGATGTGGTTTCATCTTTTGTATCCCCCCTCACTGCCCGCAGGGGTGCTGGGCCCCAAGAAGAGCTTCATAAGAAAGCTAGCGAGCTTCCCATTTCTTGAGCCCTTGCTAGGTGTCAGACACCAGGGCAAGCGCTTGCCATGCATGATTTTATTCTCGCAGCGACCCTGTGTGGTAGGTGCCGCCGTGACTCTCACTTTGTAAACGGGGAACCTGGCACGGCAAGCGACTGGGCGATTTTCCCAGCACGTAGCCAGTAAGAGGTGGGGCACGGATCTGACCCGGGCGCTCAGACTCCGCACACCCCTGCTTGGCCCATCTCACGGAATTTATCTGGGCACCGCCGTGCGCTCCTGGCTCAGCCCAGGCCGACGTGCGTCTTGGTGAGACCCTTCCTCAAGGGTGGACCCATCCAGGATCCCCTGATGGAAAGTCACTCCGGTGCCCGTGAGGCTCATTCCAGCCACCTGTGGGTGTCTGCCCTGTGACAGCCCATGTGTCCCACCAGGATCGTAGTGGACTCCGTATTGCAATTCTAGCTCCCAGGTCCCCAGCCTGAGTTTTCAGAACAGAAGATTCTTCCTCCAATTCCTTTGAGCGCGGGGAGAAGGGAAACAGGAAGGGCACAGAGTCCTGCTCTGGAACCCTTTGCGGCTCAACTATTTTAGAGAAGCAGAGCTGCCTAAGAAGCTGGGGCCAGTGCCAAACGGCCCCGTGGTGAAGGGGCACTGGCAGGGCCGCAGCCTGAGAAGAAAGATAGAGCCCAGTCCTTGCTCTTTCTGAAACTCTTGTCCAGAGAGTTGGCTCTGGCAGGCCTGGTCGCCTGAGGGCAGCCGTGGCCCTTGACTTTGTCCTCTACTGTCCCCTGCTCGCGCCACGAAGCGGGGAAGCACGTGGCCTCCACCATGCTTGTTTCCCTAGTCATGTCCATCTGTACTCTGAGAAAGGTGGCCACACCAAGGAGGCTCCTGCGAGGTCATCGGAGACCAGAAGGCAAGCCTTTCAAACAGCGCTCTGACCACCAGCCTTCGGGCAGGTGAAGATTAGTTTCCCCATTTTACAGGTGAGACCACTGAGGGCCAGAGAGGGGAACCAACGAGTTCAATGATGTGGTCAAGGTGACGCATCTCAGAAGCTACCAACGGGTAACACCGGATTCACTCTGGAACCGCAATGATCAAACCTACCAGTTATCAAGCATCTTTTAAAATAGCGTGATATTTCTTTCTGAGTAGAAAAACAGTACATTGTGGAGCTCTGTAGCACAGAGCCTGCTTTAGGATTCTCTCTCTCCCTGTCTCTGCCCCTCCCCCACTTGTACTGTCTCTGTCTCTCTCAAAATAAATTAATACACTTAAAAAAAAGAAAAATAGTACCTTGTCATTTTAGAAACTGTCACAAAAAAGAAAATCAAAACTGTCCATTATCTCATCCCTTGGAGGCAACCCAATATTTACAATATGGTATATTATATACCCTTTTTTATGGACATACTTTTTACATCACTCCGTTCATGCACATAAAATTTTTTGCAGTGTGCATTTCTCACTTAACATTATAAACATTTCCCTGGTCATCAAAAACTCTTTGTAAAGATGGCTTTTCTAACTACGTACACTTTGACATCATGTGAAACTTTTCTTAAATATTTCCTTGTATAATAGTTGCTTGATTCCAATTTTCTGCTACTACAGATAATTCTGGGCTTAACATTTTGGTCTAAGATTTTTCTGCTCATATTTGTGAAATTTCATAATATAGATTTCCTCTAATCTCCTCTATGGAATTGCTGGTCAAATGATGTGAGCACTTTGAAGGTTCTTGGTAAATTGCTCTTCAGAGGAGGTGTGTTCTTGTATACACAGCTGGTGCCTGTCCCACTCACCCTCTCCAGGTTAAATGCGATCATTAAAAATTTTAAAAATACTTGGGGCACCAGGTGGATCGGTCGGTTAAGTGGCCGAATCTTGACTTCGACTCCATTCATGATCTCATGGTTGTGAGTTTGAGCCCCGCATCAGGTTCTGTGCTCACAGCGCAGAGCCTGCTTTGGATCCTCTGTCTCCCTCTCTCTCTGCCCCTCCCCCCCCCAAATAAATAAACATTAACAAATCAAAACAAAAATTTACCTTAACAAAATGATCAAAGGCCATCAACATCTTCAGTCCTGATTTTCTCTATGGCTTCCCGTCCATCAGTAGGTTGACTGATAATGACTACATTTTGGGGGAGAGTCCTATATATCAGACCCTGTGCTAAACACCATATATGATTTATCTTATGTAATTGTCCTGGCACCCCTGGTCAGGTATTATTATTGCCTTTGCTTTGAAAATAAGAAACTTCAGACACAGAGAGCTTAAATGAGTTCCCCAAAGCGCACAGTGAGTGGTGAGATTGTCTCCTGTACCTGGCTCTGACCACCAGTCCTGAATGCCAGGTGAACTTGGGGCCAAGCCTGGGCTGCCTGCCCTGCATGGATCTCATTCCTGGTTCTGAGTGAGAAACCCATGACCAACTTCCTACTTGATTGCATCATGGTGAGGCCAAGGGGTAAACCTGACAGGATCAAACTGACAAAATGATAATATATTCAACTCCACAAAGAGTTGAGTTTCATGATGTGCCTGCAGGATTTGAGAGCAGCAAAACATTGTTTTCTCCCTTAAAAGCTTACTGGTTGAGGGGTGAAGGTCTTTCCCTTAAAAGCTTACTGGTCGAGGGGTGAAGGTCAACACAGAAATGACTGATCTATGAGGTAGAATACGTATGGGCCTAAAAAAAGGTGAGATATGGGGCGCCTGGGTGGCTCAGTCAGTTGAGCGTCCGACTTCGGCTCAGTTCATGATCTCATGGTCTGTGAGTTCAAGCCCCACATAGGGCTCTGTGCTGACAGAGCCTGGAGCCTGCTTCAAATTCTGTGTCTCCCTCTCTCTCTACCCCTCCCCCACTCATGCTCTGTCTCTCTCTCTCTCTGTCAAAAATAAACAAACATTAAATTTTTTTTTTTTTTAAAAAAGAGGTGAGATCTAGGGATCTTGGGCATTCAGAGAAAAGAATGACGGCTGACTGGGGGGTTCCACTGAGGAGGCACAATGGAAGGTCCCTACAGGGTGAGGAGAATTTCCTTTGGCAGAGACGGCAGGACCCCAGACAGAGGCTCTGAGTGGTCCACAGGACGGAAGGGTGTTGAGTGGTGGCCGTTCCACGTGGGATTGAGGAAAGGTGATCTGAAGGGTTGTGGCTGCGAAAGGCCAGGTGTGTGCTCTTGAGATGGGCTGCAGGACTACAGGTTGTATCCACACCAGGGGGACGATGTCAAATGCCGATGGGCTTGGAGGGCAGATCTTGAATTCAGGAGAGAGAGGAAGCCTCGAACCGGGGAGATGGGTGTGGGAATGGAAGCGAAACAACAGATTGAAGAGAGTTTATGGAGTGTAGTTTGCAAGACTGGGTGATGGGCTGAGAGAGTCACTTGTGATTGACTGAATCCCTGACCCCCCTCTTTCCCTGCCCACCCCCATCGCTGGTTCCATCTCTGTAACACATCCGAGGGCATCAGTCTCCTACAGCTCCCAGACCACCACCGTGACCAGATCCCCACCATGGCTTGTCCCCTTCACTGCTGCATTCACTCCCAACCGACTTCTCAGCTGCCTCAGTGGCTGTTCCCATGCCTTTTCCTTCCCCTGGCCACAGTCAGGGGATCTTGGGACTTGTTGTCTGACCCCACACTTTGGAGAGTGAAAGGAGGCATTATGAATAATTACGCCCAGCAAAAGGCATAAACCAAGACTGTTCTGGGCAAACCCGGACATATGGACTAGTGTAGCCAGAGGGATCATTAGCAAATGTAAGTTACACCACAGCCCTCTCTTGCTTAATGGCTTCCCTCCGCAATGAGAATAAAGCTTCCTTGTCTCCCCCCATGCCCAACCTCACCCTCCTCTCTCCTTCTGCCTGTGCTCTGGCCACACATTAACTTCTTTCAGTACCACGAACTTACACCTGCCTGTCCTGGTGCCCGAACAGCCTCCCCTAGAACTTCATGAGGCACCTGCCTCCCTCCTTTCATGCCTCTTCCACATGCCCTTACAGACGCTTCTCGTGATCTTGCAGTAACTCTTTCCCATCTCCAGGTGGTTCTCCGGCACTAATCACTATCTGAAAGTAAGTTATTTACAGATTTCCGGTGTTGGCTCCAACTCGTAAAGAGCTTGGAAGTTGTCCCTCCCATCCTCACGGCGAGAAACTGAAAATGTGTGACTTTTCTTTTGTATGCATTAGAGAACTGAGGTTGCTGGGTGAGCCCCTGCCAAGGAATCTACAGAGAAGGGTGAATCCGGAGTCGCAGCCAAGAGCTGATTCCCTGGGGCAGGAGCCCCCGGACCCATGAGCTGGCAGGAACACTTGACTGGTCATTTTGAAGAACTGCCGGAGGCCAAGTGTGGTCTAGTATAACAGCAACAAATTCCTGGGGACTGCAGTCTGTGTAAGACCCCACACTTTCTGAGTTTTACCTCTAGGAATTTACCAGGTTCTCCTGGGGAAAACCTGGGAAAGGTCCCTGGCTCTGGCTGGGGTAAAGGAAGAGCCATTCTTGGTGACCTTACTAGAACATTCTCCATACCAAAGTCTGCCCTCAGGGGAAAGGCAGCTCTCCCACCCCACCTCCTCTGGCCTCCCTGCCTCACCACTCAGGAAGACTACAGACCAGAAGCACATGCCCACTAACGGGCAGAGATTTGATCAGAAGATTCTAGCACTCTCCCCCTTTTCTAGACCAGCAGGGCCAACAGGGCTCTATATACGAATGGTAATATAATAACCATATCCTAACATCCTCCCCTCTGAGGAGGAGTACTTAGGGAAGCCCAAAGTCAAGAAGAAAGACAAAAAGCAAACCCAAGGATACTAGAGTGCCTGGAACTTATAGCTACAGAAGACATTAGACAAATCTGCCACCTCCTAGGCAGATTATCAGAAATCCTTGCATAACAGGCCTCTTTATTTCGGTTTCTATTACCCACGACAGCAACTCCTGCTTTCAAGAAAAAAAAAAAAAAAATCACAAGCCCCACCAAAAACCAAGGAAACACATGGTCTGAAGGGACAAAGCAAATATCAAAACCAGACTCAGATAGAACACAGATGTTAAAAATTATCACTCAGGGAATTTAAAGTAACTGATTAATTTGTCAAGGATTCTACTGGAAAAAGTAGACCACATGCAACAACAGATGGGGAATGAAAGCAGAGAGAGAAGGAAGGCTCAAAGGAGATGCTGGGCATTGGAGAATGCCTTTCATGAGCTCCTCAGGAGACTCGACAAAGCCGAATAAAGAATCAATGAGCTCAAAGATCCATCAATACAAGTACAATGGAAAAAAAAAATCCAGAACATCCAAAAACCGTGAGGCAATTACAAACAAAGTGACAGAAAGACATACGATCGCAGCACCAGAAGAAGAAAAGGGAGAACAGTCAGCAGAACAAATATTTACAGTAATAACGGCAGACAGCTGCCCAAAATTAATGTCGCACAGCAAACCACAGATGCAGGAACCTCAGTGAAATTACACTAAGTCCCTTCGTGTTTATGGTTTGTTATGAGCACCCCCCCCCACTAGGATGCAAGCTTCTTGAGAGCATCTGCATTGTTCATCTTTGTAGCCTCTGGAGGCCAAATGGGGCCCAGCACACAGTAGGTGCACAGTAAATATTTACTGAATGGATGAGCGAGTCAGATTGGTTTTGAGGCCATGTACCTGCATAGAGGCATCACAGCTCACAGGACTGTGATGCCCACGTGTCTCTCTGTTGGCCCTGGCATCCTTCATTTAGTCCACCAAGAAGCCTTCTGATGAGCAACGGTAACCTGCACGGTGGAGGACCAGGTCAGCCCCGCTCACCAAGTGTCCCCGTGGCCTGAACATGTGACCCATGATCTGCTAGGTTCCCCTGCCATCACACCGGCTTGGGCCATCGTCACCTCCTGCCCAGGTTACAACAGCCTCATGACCCATCTGTTACTCTAGCTTTCGTGCCCTCCAACCCACTCGCCACACTGCGGCCAGAGTGCTCGTTATCGGTCACATTGATCCGTTTTCTCTTCTCACTTCAAATACTTCAGTGGCTTCTCACGGCATTCAGGATAGAAATCCCAATTCCAGAGCATGGCACATGAGATGGTCCATTACTGGAGCTGTGTCCTCGCCCGACTCCCAGCTGGCTCCAGTCCCAGGACCTCCCCCTTCTCACCCTCAGCCCTTTGAAACCACTTGCAGTTCTCCGCGGTGGCCCCTCAGAGCTTCGGTGCTGATTTCTTCTGCTTCCCCCTTCCCACCCCACCCCCTGCACCCGGGGAAGGCACTCACCCTTCTGGCTTAGGTTGACGGCCATTTCCCGTGGAAGCCCTTGTGTCCCCCTCACCCCAGTCTGAATCTGGTGCCTCTTTTGTAAGCTGGCCCTTCTCGTATCATTTGTCATGTAATATGTTAACTATGTTACTATTTCAGTCTTTGTCCCACTAGAATGTAACCTCCCCAAGGGAGTACTAATTATGCAGAACTTGGACATGAAGCACAAAGATAGATGCCTTCTTGCCTAATAGCGGTCAGGGCCTCACCCACTAAGCCTGCCGGCCATGTCTGCCTCTTGAGGGAACGCTGTCTTGTCTGATCACAGCTCCCTATTGATTACGGCCCAGACTCTAATACATGTTAACCTGGAGGAAATGGAGAAATTTCAAATGATTTTTGTCCAGTAGAGGTGCAAATGGTGGCTGACTGGTACAGAGGAGGAATCGCAAATGGTAGCAGTTTGATTACCCTATGGGACGTAAACCGGTTTTGAAATCGGATTTCCTCAGTCCTCCCCCACTGTCTTCCCTTCTCTGTATGTACAGGAACATACATGTGTCTGTGTATATGTGTTTTGTTTTTTTTCCTCCTAGACCGCCCAAACTCACGTTACCATCCTGTTGCAGGCTTCTGTCATTGACCATTTAATGATTGAAGTCTTAGGCATGTGTCCCGACGGCTCGCAGCTCTGTCACCTTCAGAGAGAGGCTGCTGCGTGGAGTGGGGGTGGCCGACAGCCTCCAGGCGCGGTGCCTTCTGAGCCCTTCTCAGCTTTCAGGCCATGATCAGGTCCGGCCAGTGACCCAGCCCCGGGGGGGCCCGGGGCCCAGTTTCGGCCTCAGTCCCGAAAGAGCCACCTGCGCTCCAGGGCTCCCCACAGGCAGGTCCAAACTCTCTCAGTGCCCTCCTCAGGCTGAAGCTCCCTCTCCCTCATCCTCCCTCCCTCCCCGGGTGTCAGCCCCCATCACCATCGAAGGCTCCCTCTGCTTCCCCCCTGCTCCCTCTGTTTTCTTAGCCCCAATCAATGTTTCTCCCAGTAAATATTTGCATGTCTAACCCTGCTTCCTGGAGGCCCCAGAACGTCACCTGTGTTCACCATGTGCCTGTATGTAGATTTCGTGTGTTGAAAATTACGCTTTGCCAGTAAGTCCAAGGCAGTCATTTGTCCCATTTTAACGTGCCCATCTAGGATGGCGTTTATACCAGTGGCAGGTGCTCAATAAACAGGTGTAGAACGAATGAACGTGGGAGAAAAGGATTCTGCTTTTAGAGGCACGTGTGCCCAAGTGTAACACCACCACGGTCTTGGTTGCCCGGGGGGACCTGATCTGAAAGTAAAGTGGGCCATGTTGCTTGAAAGCCACTGGAGATGCCTCTGGGTCACCTTCCCTCTGAGCTGGTGTAGTGTCTTTCCTTTGAAGTGCCCGCGTCTCCCACATGACCTAATTCCTCCTCACAGTGTCCATGCCAGGGCAGAAAAGGGGAAGGCGGGTGACAGGACGTGAGGGAACTGACCTGAGGAGGAGAGATAAGGTGACATGCCAGGACAGAGAGAAGCTCAGGACACAGAAGCGTGGTGGGCCCAATGGTGCCCGGGCCAAGCGCGTGGGTGGGGTGGTCACAGCCAGCAGGCCGAGTGGGAGCCTGGCTCCTCAGGGCCCCGAGAGGCGGGCCTGGGAATGGAGTGCTAATTTGAAAATTCTCTCTCATCGTCCTGACACGCATGGAATCGATGAAAACCTGTATTTAAAATCATTTTTCTGATCATGCCATTCTCTCTGGTTATTCAGCAAGCTCAATAGCCGATTACGAATCATCCCCCAACTGTGACTAATTAAATATTTGAGAAATAGAATTTAGCACTTTTCATCTGTAGAGGGCTTTCCTGACATTAACTAATTGAGTCTAAGAAAGAAAGGTACAACCTTCATTCTGTAGATGGCAAAACTGGCAAAGGGAAGAAGAAAAAAAAAATGTGTGTACAGGGGGAGGGATCCTTCGAGCAAGACTGTTCTGGCCCGCAGAACCCCCAATCTTTGGGAAGTTTGGTTTGTGTCATTCTCACTGCTGGTCTCGCTGCAATGCTAGCCTCCCTGGATTTGCTTCTGGAAACATTCCTGGAGCCCCACACGGGGTCTCCTCTCTCAGGATCACTGGATTCAAGTTCTTAGTGCTGGAAACAAATTATGAGTGAAGGTGGGGTCCCTCAGGGTCAGCTAGGGTCTTGGGGGGAAGGTCTTATCCCACCCCAGCGCCTAAGAACTGGCGCTTGCTTCGGAGGTCAGGACCCAGGCAAAAGAAGGGCCGCTCCTGGGGCTCCTCCATGGTTGCTGGTGAGCGACAGCGCCACCTGCTGGTGTCACAGCTCTTCTCTTCGCCCTGCTGACTGCGGGCGACCATCAAGTTTTCCTCTGTAATTTCCATATTTCCTTCTCCTGCCAGTCCCAGCTCTGAGTTCTGGCTTCTTCAGCTGGAGGAATGCAGCGGACAGGCTAGTTCAGAATCCATAGAAATCGGTCAGAGGACCACGTGGACATAAAGAGCAAACATCTCACCCTGGATTAAAATGAGTGTTAATGAAGAAATTGAAGTCTTGCTTGACTAGCCATTGGGAATGAGGTCTTAATCTACCTCCGGGGAAACTGAAGACTGTGCCCCGGGAGGGGCTGGGGGAAACTCTCTGCCTGGTGTGGGTTTCGGGGGACTTGTCTAGAGACTCTGTTTTCTTCCTTAGGCTGTGTGCTTGTTTGGGGGTGGCAGGAGAAAAGCAGCTGACGGGGACCAGAGTTTGGCAGTCATTGAGTATGGATTTGTGAGGACCCCACATGAGGCATTTGGTCATCCTGCCACGGCCCCCTCCCGGGTCTCAAAGGCTGTGGTGGGGGTTCCATCTGAATATTTTACTCCCTCCAAGTGAACAGAGATGGAAAATGTTCTCCCAATGATGGAAACCGGTTCTGAATTAATTTCTAAGCCTCCACATCCCTTCTCATAGAGTGAGATCTCCTTCTCAAGGTGATTCAGCTTCTTGTCCCCACCCTGCTGCCCAGCAGCACATCAGACAAGAATCACTGATTGTGAAAAACCCTGTCCACACGAAAAACCCTGTCCAAGCCAGGGGACCAGGATTCTGAAGCACAGTGACACAAAACCCTCTGCGGTCGGGAGTCAGGAGAAAGAGAGGGCCGGTCTCTCTCCCACCACTCAGGGACCATCAGAGTTTGGCCCACGGGAACAAGGAAGTTGGAGCCTCCCCCTGCTCTATCCAGCTTCTAGAAGGGGGTTTCCTGACAGCTCATTGTACCTCCCCGCAACGGGAGGACTCGCCTGAACTGGCCCTTGAGGACAGCTGGCCCATTTCTCTCCCTTGACACAAGCTGGTGTCGTACTGAAGGTGAAACTAAATTTCTAAGACGTGTTTGGAGCCCCGCAAACGAGGGCGGTGCTGGATCTTGGCTGAGAAGCGTAATGCCGTGTCACCTGCCGAGTTCCCATGCTGGCAGTGGTGCCACAGTCCCCGGCGGAGCCCTGGCCCCAGCCTGAGCCCCCGGGAGCCTGAACATCCAGGGTGCTGAAGCGCCGCTGGGTTCCCCCTCTGACTTCTCTAGCGAACGGACCCTCGAGTGGTCTGGCTGGCGCGGGCACAGGCTCTGCCCCATCGCAAGCATCCTTTGTTATTGAACTTCCCTGCGGAGGCACCGGGCTTTGCACATGTTCTGTTCTTCCGTGCGGCCTCATCCAGGGCAGGTACTGGCTAAGTCCATTTCACAGAGCTGAATGGAGCTGAGGCACAGACAGGTTAAGGAGCTTGCTCAAGCTTAACAGCTGTAAGAGGCAGGGCTCGGGGCGGAAGTCTGAGAGGCCCCAGAACCCGTGCTCCTCTTCTGTGCGATTGAGCCTCTCCCCGCCTGTGTTGTTGGGTTTGTGGCGCCAGCAGCCCCTCCAGTTAATCTTAGCTTCCGACAGAGATGGCAATGGGTACTTTGGGCAAATTGAGGTGCTTTCTAATACTTAAGTCACACTGTGGGTCAGAGATGGTGAGAACCGGATCTGCTTGCTTTGGGCCGAGTGGAGGTGGCAGGATACAGTGGAATCAGAAGCAGAGCCAAATTCAACCTCTATCCTCCGTTAGCAACCGGAGGACGGGGCGGGACGGGACTTCCGAGGGCCCCACCTGTACCATGGGGATAACAAGTGCCTTGCAGGGCCGCTTCCCAGGATGTGATGAAATCACCCGGTGGGGAGGCTCAGTGTGTGACCGCTTTTGCACGTGCCTCCTGATGGAAGAGACGATCGTGGGCTTTCGCTGGTCTTGGTTATTCAGTAATAGACAAAAATGGAGCACAGACAACCAAATCTGAGTACAGTCTTGCACGGCCTCTACCATAACTAGGTCTTCCAGCAGCCAAATCCCCATCTGAAGTTTCACATGCCTCAGTCTTTCACCTGCAAGATGCCCAATCAACCTTACGGGGCTATTCAAATACATACATCTATATGTGATGTTTGACACATTTAACATTTAAAATAGCAATTTAATGGTGCGGGATTCAGAAACTGTAAATATTTTCAATGCAACAGAATAATTTCTTGCCTTTTTTTTTAGTGTTTGAGAGAGAGAGAGAGAGGAGAGAGAAAGCAAGTGGGGGAGGGGCAGGGGGAGAAGGAGACAGAGCATCTGAAGCAGGCTCCTTGACGACAGCAGAGAGCCTGATGAGGGGCTCAAACTCATGAACCATGAGATCAGGCCCTGAGCTGAAGGTGGATGCTTAACTGACTGAGCCACCCAGGTGCCCCCAATTTCTTGTCTTCTAGAGTAGCTTCTAAGATTAAAGCAACAGGGCTACTTCAGGTCCAGGATATCTGTAAAAGATGGCATTACTGTGTAGAAAACCCCAGGCCAGTATTTCCCATGTACTATGTTGTCTGCCAGAGATTTCAGAAATATCTGCATAAGAAGACTGGGCTAGAAAGGGATCTAACAGAGCAACGCCTTTAATTATGTGACTATAAAGGCACAAGATAGAAATGCTAGCACATGGTATAAGATAAGAAGGTAAGTTGAGACCAGACTCAACTTAGGGAGACCAGTCCCCCTTTCTAAATCTTCCCCTTTGGAGCTGCTGCCTGATGGGTTGATGACTAGCTATCATGAGAAATCCTACCAGTCCTTCCAGGCCTACCCCATGGGACTCAGTCCACGAGCTGCCCTGATTCCTTCCCCTCCCCTTTCCCTCCAAAGGAAGGCTTGGTTTGGACTGTGTAGTTCCCTAGAGTGGCTTTAACAAAGCCCAACAGGCTGGGTGGCTTAACCAACAAAAACTTACTGTCTCACAGTTCGGGGTGTTAGGAGTCTGAAATCAAGGTGTTGGCAGGCTTGGTTTCTTCTGAGGCTGCTTGCTCTCTTTGGCTTGCGGATGACCCTCTTCTCTCTACCTCTGGGTCCAAATTTCCCCTTCATATAGCGACACCAGTCCTACTGGCTTGGGGCCCACCCTAATGATCTCATTTAACTTAATTATCTATAGATTATCTCCCAATAAGGTCACATTTGGAGGTAGTGGGAGTTAGGACTCCACCTAACTTTCTTTTGGGGAGGGAGGGGCATACAATTCAGCCCCTAAGAGACTCCCATTGCATTGTTATTGATACTTTTTTGGCAAATCATCCTCACTCTCTCCTCCTCCCAGATCCTTGTGGGATCTGAGCCTTGCCATAACTCATATTTGTATTCTCTGGTGAGCCTTACACTGTGCACGCACTCAATAAACCCTTGAACGGGTGAGCAGTAAACACATGTGCTCGCTCATGAGTGACTACGGGCCATTGCCAATAATGACAGGTCTGGAATACACAACGTGTGATTCCAGAAACACACTTCAGCAGATGACGTGACCACCACTGCAGTCAGCGCTGACCTGTGGAAAGGCTCTAGCCGACAACGAGAAAAAATTTCTTTCCCCCCGGGGACCTGAAATGTCATCGTTGGCAAATGATACTCCATGCTTGCCCTTTGGGATTCCTGATTCAAAACCCAGAATGGCCCTCCTGCAGGAGTCACAAGTGTCTAGAGGGGAAGGAACCACAGCAGGCGGGGATAGAGGAGGCAAAGGAAGACAGGAGGAGGTGAGGCAGGGTGCCTGTTTTATAATCGCCTCCTCGGATGGGCTCTGATACTAACCATGACTGACAATTTCCAGAAGCATTGTTCAGTAGCTTAATTTTTTTTTCTATGGAGAAACCGTGAATTGAAAGTACCGGTTGGGCTTGTCTGTCATTCCCATCCGATTTTCTTTGTCTTTGCTTCCATATAGGCATAAGGCTGCTTGTTCAGTTCCATATTTCTTTACCTTTCCGGAGATAACACATTGTGTTAGAACTATTTCGGGGTGGATGCTAAAATGGTGTTCAGATGGCAAAGTTGGGCTTAACAATTCAGTGAGATTTAATAACAGGCAATTTATGTCAATTTCCAGATAACACAAGTCAGTTCCAATATATTCCTTAAGAGGCTTGCAGAGCTCCACGGCATTTGGTGTCAAAAGCATTTCCCACAACCGTGGTGAGGCTGTGAAGGAATGTTGGGGCTGAGGCGTCATAGACACTGCCTCCTAGTACTTCAGCTTGCATTCATTTCTGCTCCTATAGCCCTCTTTTCCGTCCGAGCATGATGGAAAAGCTCAGTAGAGGACTAATTCATTATTAGAAATGAGGGATGCTGGTCCGTTCATCTTTCTTCCCTGCTAATCCTCAGGGATCAAGGTCATACACTGTCATGCACTGTGCATTTGAATGGTGAGACCCGGGGTGGGGGGTGGGGCGGTGGGGCTATTTCCACCCAAGCTCCACACTGGCAGCACAGTGCTCCTGTGGACAGAAAGCCTCCGATGTGCTCCCCTTGCAAATCCATCTTTCCGATCTAACTCCTGGGGTATGTCTATTGCAGGTAGTCTGAAACAACCTTGATGTTCCTTCTCTGGTGCGGAAAGAGCAAGTACTTTCAGTGCGATGCATTTGCTCGGTAGAAGTAAGGTAGGGATTTTTCTTCGGGTCAGATGCCATATTACTGTATTCGCTTTTCCATTGTTTGCGTTTGAATCATTACCTTGATCTGTGACTCGCTCTTCTCCCGTTGACCTTCCTAGTCACTGCTGTTAAGCAAGGCCTGTTTTGATGCCTCTGGCCCTTACTCTGGATCAGAGGCCAAGGCAGGCCTGTGAAAACAAATCCCCAGACCCTCTCTCTGGGCCCTAGCTTTCTGCTACCCACTCTCGGCTAGGAATGGGGAACGGTTGTGGGGTTGGGGGGTTGGGCCCCACAGCTGCTTAGGCCTTTGCTCTGTGCCCCGTGTGGCCTCAGAACCTCCCACACACTCAGATAAACATCCAAGAACCAGTGTCAGAGCCCCACTGTTAACAGAAAATTAAGATGGCCAAGAGCAAATGCAACTTTTCTCTTCAAAAAAGCATGAGCATGCATCTCTGCTAATAGATGCAAAGACCAATCTAGAAGAATATAAATCAAATTACTGATGTACTTCTATTTGAGAAGTGGTGACAAAGACACTCTCCTTGACCAAACTTTAGTCAGGCTCCTCCGAGCCCACCTAGGCTCTGTCCTTGGGCATGTCTTCCTAGAGCGCACTTCCTGCACAAATCCTGACGAGTAGGTTTAGTGAGATCCCTTACCCTTGATATCTGATCACCCTCGTTATCTAATCAGGTTCGTCATTCTCCACCGACCCCTCGTGGCGCCTGGTCACCCTGGCCTGGCTTCAGCATGAATCCTGTTAGGTCAGTGAAGCTAGAGTTCCCGCTTACTCTGGTGTTTCTTTTTAGTAATTGTCCACGGCCATGGCTGTAAACTCCCACTCTTCCCCGTATTCAGAGTTGGGCCCAAGCTCTCTCCCCTACACCTCATTGCCGTGGTCCCTGTGCCGATCGCAATGGTCCTGTACCATCTGCCTAGTAAGGCAGACCTAGTAAGGCATGACCTTAACAAGTGTCAGGAGTAATTAGTTAGCAGTGGGGACATCTGTGACTTTCAATCCCTAAATTATGTTTGCATATTACTGGCGTATTATGTTTGCAGGTTTCACACAGATCAACCACTTTCTCGAGATACGTATGCCATAAAATTTAAGGTGCACCTCTGTAAGGTGCACAATAAATCTTAGTACTTTCATAGAGTTGTGCGACCCTCACCCCAGCCCCGGTGAAGACAATGCCCATCACCCCCCAAAGTTCCCTTGTTCTGCTCTGCGGGCGCCCTTTACTCCCATCTCCGTCTCCGGCCACCACGCGTCTGCTTTCCGAGTGGCTTTTCTGAAATCTCATTGAAATGGAATTAAGCACCATGTGGCCTTCTGTACCTGGCTTCTTTTGCTTGTTAATGTTTCTGAGGTTGATCCACGTGGCAGTGGGCGTCAGCAGGCCGTTCTCCGCGTCGTTGGATGGTACTCCATTGCATGGATGAGCCGCATTTTGTCCTCCACTTCTAGTCAGTGGACACGTGGGCCGTCGACAGGTTTGGGCTGTTGTCAAGCATGATGCTATGAGCACTCACGCACAAGTCTCCGTGTGCATAGAAGGGTCACTTTTATAATCAGAAACGAAGAAAAACGATGAAAGACCAACATGGATTCTCAAGCTGTTGTTGCTGGAATGCATCCTCTTTTACCCAAAATGGGGAGCTCTGCAGGTGGGGCCAAAGGTTTACAACGAGGAGGAAAAGAAGTGGGTCCCTGAGAAAGGATCTGCCTGACCCTGGCCTGTGCATGGCCCCAGGGGGACAAACAGGGCCAGTGGTCCCATTCCTCTGGAAACTGATGGTATTCACACCGTTCCTCCCAAGCCTCTAAACACACGTGACATGTCATGTGTCCCCACTGCAGCTCTGTGTCAATCCCAACACAAACACACTCCCCCGTCTCAAAGTCCTCTGGTTCAAAAGCAGGAAATCAAGGCAACACCAGACCACGTGAATTTGTCGTGTTTAATAAACGTTCCCCAGGGTGGTTTGCTTTTGGAGTGGCTGCAGAGAAAGGCCCGAAACGCGGGTGCAGCCTAACTAGCTGGGTTGCCCAGATTCAGCAATTCAAGTGTTCAGGCCGGGTCCTTTCCCTGGTATGCAAAGGTCAAAAGTTGCGGCTCTGCGGGAAAGGCATCAGAAAAGCCAAGGAAGAGAGGATCCAGTTCTGTCAGCAGGAAAGAGAGGCAGAAGGAACAGAGGCGAACAGGAAGTTGGTAGGTACACAAGATGGGCACCTCGTTTACAGAGACGAGGCGGAGAGCAGACTGACAGCACACCGTTGGGGGATAATATTTAGAACCAGTAGATACGACCTCAAAGCGCTATGGGTTGACTCGGTGGTGACGGGCACCACTGCTGACACCTACCTTATCTGTGGTCTCAGCAGGTTCTCTATGGAAGTTCTTCCAGCAACCCGAGTTCCTGTCTGTGTACGTAAGGGTCTGGGTGGCTTTGAACGGTCACCCACGGGGGCAGCTCTGCCTGCCTCTCTCCTTTGGAAACTCCCCTGGTCGCCCTACTGGCCCTGAATCCCGGTTTCTCTTTGCATTCTGCCTACGGCAATGCCGCTTTCTTCTTTTTTTAATGTTTATTTATCTTTGAAAGAGAGAGAGAGAGCCAGCCAGGGAGGGGCAGAGAGACAGAATCCACAGCAGGCTCCAGCTGTCAGCACAGAGCCCGACGTGGGGCTCAAACCCACGAACCTTGAGATCATGACCTGAGCCGAAGTCGGACGCTCAACCTACTGAGCCACCCAGGTACCCCCTTTTTCTCCTTTCCCTTCTACCTTTATTTCTTTGGAAGGTTTTACTCATTCTGCTTTAATCCATCATTTCGAGGTGACTACACTCCTTTACTTCAACACTGACGCTTCTCCTAGTTCAGCTACTGTAACAGTAATATTAATACCAGCAGGTATCAGCACTTGACAATATTCAAAGAGTTTCTGCTTGATCCTCACCAACAATCAATCCTATGACGTGGGCGGGATAGCTGGCATTGATTCCTTTTTCGAAACAGAGGAAATGGAGGTGGGGGAGTTCAGAGACTGCCCAATATCACAGAGTCTCAACACGGTGGGACCAGGAGCAGGTTATAGGCCCCCGACCCTGGTGCAGTCCCAGGGCTGGGCACACAAGTGATAAAGTTTAAAGCAAATGTGCTGTTGACTGATCTGTTTGACAGAGACCGAAACAGGGGTCGGTGGGCAGGAAGGATGCGGTAACAACTCATGGCAGGTCTACAGAATTCATCTTATGGGTCCGTGAGCCTGTGAGGAGAGTTTTCTCATTTTTAGGTTTTCTAAATGTCTATATATTCAATACTCCTTTTTTAAAAGCTTTTATTTAAATTTTTTAATGTATATTTATTTTTGAGAGAAAGAGAGAGGATGGAGGGGAGGGGCAGAGAGGGAGACACAGAATCTGAAGCAGGCTCCAGGCTCCGAGCTGTTAGCACAGAGCCCGACGTGGGGCTTGAACTCACAGACCACGACATCATGACATGAGCCGAAGTCAGACACTTAACCGGCTGAGCCCCCCAGGCGCCTTGTATTCAATATTCTTAAAAAGGCACTGAGATCCTCAGTATGAGATGTGGAGATCACTTTAGGGTAAAAAGCTTCTGTTGAATGATGATTTGCAAATATATGTCTATAATATAGTGTTCAGAATATTATGGGTCAAATGTCTAGTTATACAACCCTACATAAAATCTTGCCCTAAAGTTTTAGCAGTTAATACTTAACGGCCAAGTATTGATACCAGGTTGACATGAACAAAAAGAACGTTTTGCAGAAAGGAACATGCTTGGGATTCGATGTGAATCAATTATTGTGTTTATTCCTGAAGCTTTTATTTTGGAGCCCTGTATCACAAAATGGCATGTTTAATGTTTACAGCAGGTTTTAGAAATTTGAGATGTTTTTTTTTTTTCATTTCTACCGTTTTTTAGAGTAAAATTGGAGATAATGTTCCAAACCATCATCAAAAAATGCAGAGCAAACTTTTCTGTATATAAACTGTACATAAAAACAAGGCACTATACATTTCAGGGAAGATATTAAGGTTGAAAGGTGGATTTGCACAGATTCTTTAGAGCCCGTGCCAGGAAGTACAAATGTCTCTGTTCATTTTAGCACCGGAAGGAGCACTCAGAACAAGTCAGACCTAAGGCCGAAGGAGACATTTCTGAACTGTGTGTGAAGATACAGAAGGGTGCCAGAGCTAATTCCACAGAAGCAATTCCATCTACCTTTTCATATTATTTTGACACCAAAAGGAAAACAAATCTTAAAAGTGAATCGAATAATATTGCTTTGTTAAATACGTATTTGATTTATACGATGTGTATATAAATATATATATTTTAGAGTCCACAAACTATCAAAATAACACTTTATGAAGAGAATTGCTTCAAAAAAAAGAGTAGGCAACGCTCGGCCGGAACAGGAGAGCAGTGCGAGAGCAGCTGCTGAGAAACAGCTACTTAAGTGCACACGGGGACACCTTTATTAACATGACCTGCTGAGTCGTGGAAAGAGAGTTTCCAAAGGGTTCGCTGAAACATTTACAAAATACACAAATCCAGGACACGCAGTACAGCTAGTAACTTCAGGTTTTAAAAACTCTGATGAAAAAAATCTTGTCTTTTTTTTTTAAATACCAGTCCAAAAAAAAAAAATTTGCCATTTTCCTGGTCCAAGGGTATCGAAAGTGACGACAGATTCTTCTAGCCATCTCTCCCGCTCAGAACAGACCTTTTGCTTTCTTCAGGTTCACCTGCTTCCAGGCGGGCAGTGCGTTGTATTCTTCTCTGGTCATGTCTAGTGCAAACTGCAAAATTGGGGGAGACGCCCAGTGGGTGAGTGAGAGGACTCCCATCCAAGCCAATGTGTCGCTTAAACGCCATCCCACACGAAGAAATGCTTACCTCAAAGTCTTCGTCAGTGAGATAAATCTCAAGCTTCAGAGGATCAACTCCCTCGGGCAGTGGCCTGGCTAGCAGATCGGCCAGCGGATAAATGGTTTTACAAAGCTTGGCTAAGACATCTTCCACAAGGGTGATCTGATTCGAAACTTCCGTATCCTAGAGAAGAGGAGGGAGCAGAGAGAACTTCGTGTCCTGCACCTGCACCAGTGTTTTGTCACGTGCCTGCAAATACATGACCCTGTCCTGTCTGTGCCCTCGCCAGACCCTGTCTAGTCTGTGCCTAGCCGGGGCGGGGGGGGGGGGGGGGGGGAGCGGTCGCTCAAGGGGAAGCAGGCTCTGAAATGGAAAGGGATTGCCCAAAGCCCCACAATTCTCCTTTACATGTCTTCCCACCTCACCAAATAAATCCTGCCTTGGACAAAAGGGAGTATCACGTGAGTGAATTATGGCTTAAGATTATTAAATCTGAACTCTAAACACTAGAAGCATTCAGATAATGGAATTTGTTTAAAAGTATTTTAAAATAACCTTATGAGGATTCATGCTGCCCCCTTGAGCCCTGTTTCTTAATCCATAATAGAAAAAGGTAAGAAAATGCGTCCAGGATATGCTGCTGAATCCAGACTTCAAACAAACAAACAAAAACCACTCTGTGTGCATTTACACTGAACTGGTTACTACAGGTAAATTCTCTTCCTCTGTTAAACCTGAAAGCCAGGTCACTGCCCTCCTTTTGAGTGGTGGGAATGAATGACTAACAGGGTTGCCAAATTCATCAATGATGGTCGAGACTAGTGGTCACGGAGTGGGTTTGGAGCAATCCTGCACCTAAGACCCGGGACAAGCTACTTCAGGTGTCTGTGTCTCAGCTCCTTCCCTGGGAAAACGGAGATACACGAAGATGAATCTTAATAGAGTGTTGTAAAAATAAGGGAGAAAATACACGTAAAGGGCTCGGAGCCGTGCCTGGCCCACGGTGAGCGCTCAGTGATTGTGTTGTTGCCACAACTTGGCGTGGAAAGCCCGACCTCACGGGCCGGAAGCCCGCCGGCCTGCGCGAGATGCTCCCAGGCCACCGCTGCCTGGGCATGCACGGCGGAAGCAGGACACAGCAGTAATTACAGCCTGGAACTCACACTGCAGGAGGAGGTACTGGTGCGGGGCGCTGCACCCACAGGCACGACTGCGTGTTTAGTGTAAACAGAGCCCTATCGGGCTCCTCCCCGCGTGGACCGAGCCCACTGGCTTACAGAGAGATGTGAGTCTCGGCAGCGATGCCGGCATTAAACAGGCATTTGCGCTGCGCATCCACTGTTAAGCAGCAGCGAACTCTTTTTGTTTAAACGTGTTCGGACCTCCCGTAAAATACCCATGTCGTCTCCTCCGGAAAAGCAGCTCTCTGACATAGTAAGGAAATTGAAATGGAACAAACCTATTTCCTTCACAATGTTAAAAACTCATGACTTAAAGAAATTCTACACAGCTGTAGTAAGCTTTTTTTTTTTTTTTTTTCCTACGTGGTTGGAAATTATAATGTTCTGGTTAATAATATGCTTTAGTAAATAAAGGTTATGATAAATGCTTCATGGGCTAATACCAACTGGTCTCATGAAATACTATTAATGAGCTATTCACACTCCTAATCAGGAGTGACTCACGATACATTCGTTCACTTCGTACTTTGGTCTGTGAATAATCCATCACAGGTTTATTTTGTGTCTCCTCAAACACAAGGTTACTGTCTGAAGCCAGAGGATTTTGTTGTGCCTTACGCGGACCTCGAAAAGCAACAGAGTTTTAGCGAACAGAATGAAGAGATGGCAGCTTTTATTTCTGTATATTCTTCAGAGTAATTAAGTTCACCTTTGCTTTTAAGTTGTTTAACTTGAACACCAGGTGTAGAAAAATACCAAAAATAGTTCAAATGACTGATTACCAAAATAGTTCAAATGATTTTTCCATTTCCTAAGCTAATTCTATGTAGACTTGTTAACATGTTGTAAAAGAAAACAACAACAACAACAACAACACTTTATCACTTAGAAAATGCCATTGGGATGCTTCTTCCCAAGGTACAGTCGACTCACGATCTGAAAGGTGTGGAGCCACCTTCACGGGGAAGCAAACCACACTCACCATTTCTGTGATTTCAGCAATGTCCTCTCTGTGCTCCCAGCTGGGGAACATATTGGTGAATGTCAGGGGCTCCAGACCAGCGTGGATAAGGTAAGACTTGGGGGGCGGCCTCTTGATATTTTTTCCTGTAGGTACACAGAGGGCAACATCAGGACACCCGGGGTACGGGTCCAGAGACCCGGTCTTTCTCTGATTTTCCTTGAAATCTTTTCTTCATTTGGATCTCTTGACTTATGGTTCGAGTGCAAGTTGTGAGTAGTTCATAATAACGCATGGATGGTATTTATACAAAATGTTAAGTTTATGCATATAAGGATACGTAACACTGCATGTAAGTGACCTGACTCTAGCAAAATGCTTCCACGTCTCTGGATCTGAGAAAGCCTCTCTCCATGGCTCCTGGGCAAGAGATTTTTTCCTCTTGCATTCACCTGTAGAAGCATTCCTCTGACTTCCTAAGGCAGCGTTAAGTTCAATGTGAGTTAAACAGCTAACAAGAGCATTTTCTAAACCACTCTAATTTAAACATTTGGTGGGAATTTGTTACTTGTTACTGACGAGCTTTTCAAGAGAGAATCAACTGCATGAACTCAATGAAACTAATCCATGAAACCTTAAAAATTAAGATAAGAAATTGATTACTGGCATCCTCGTTTTACATAAAATTCTATAAATTTTTGGCGGATGGTATAGTAAAAAGCCATGAGTTCACAGTAGATCTTTCTTTTTTAGATATCACACTAAAAATAATAACGAATGACCAAAAGGTTGCCATTGGCCTTCCAGCCCATTTAGGTGAGATTTCCACTCTGGACAGTGGGCGGCTATGCGCAGAAGAAGGCCCCCAGCATGATTACACCAGAGTGCAAAAGGGTTTCGACCCCTCCAGGGCATTCCACAATACAGCCTTAAATCTTGAGGGTAGCAACTCAGACGGCCCAGTAATATAAAAGAGAAAAATGAATTCCCATTCATGGTGACAGTCAAGAATGCATTAATCTCAAGATTAAGAAGCCTCAAAAAAAAACTTGGTTTCATCACTGCCCGCTGGGCTTTATCAAGGTTGGCCGGCACACGCAGGAAGGAAAACACTGGTCTGCGATCCTGCCGGGGTGGATGAAGCCTGTCGCAGAGCTGAGGGCCCCAGGCCCGCCCACTAGCACCGATGCCTCACCTTTGCAGTACTGGAGCACGGTCTCCATGGCACTCTTCCGGTCGGAGGCCCAGCGAATGCGGGCGGAACCCGTGATCTTGTTCTCGATGGGCCACCAGCCCTGCCAGAGGTACACCTCATGGTGATTGTCAACAAGGAAGAGTGCTGTGAGGGCAAGGGCAGACCAGACAATCAGGGGCTTCTCCGTGGATGCTTCCGGGGCACTCTTCCCCAAACCTAATGGATGCTTCCCTCCAGGCTGCTTTTGTCAGAGGGAGGGGGTGCAGAATCCCCTTGGCGGGGCCAAAGGCAGGGTGTCCACGACGCCTCAGCCCTTTGAGCATACAGTCAGTTAAAGCCTCTGGGCAGAGAGAGGTGGCATCTGTGATGCCGGCCTCTTTTCCCTCCCTGTCCCCACACTGTCTCTCCCTTTGCCTCTCCTCAGTAGCCGGCCCACCGGCGGCCCTTCTGAGAATTGGCAGCATGCTGAGGGGAGGGATAACGCACCCACAAGGGGCTGTAAGCAGCATTTCTCTCCAAAGAACATATTAAAAACCGGAGAGTACACCCTCCTTGCCCTACAGGTCACTGATGTGCGTGCCCCACATGCAATTGCTTCCTAGGTGACTAAGTTCCTGGTTCTCGGTGAGAGAATAGGGCTTGAAGGAGCAGACGCGTTCTAACACATCGTCAGCCCGACCTTATTCCATGTGGCAGAGGGGCTCTCACACCTGCTCGGTCCGCCTGCCCCGCGTCCTTTCCTAGCCCGTGTTTCAGAATTCCACGCACACCACACATTTGAGAAGCCTAGAAGAGGTTGATAACCCACCCTGAGGCATAGCGTGAAGAGGGTGGGTAGCGGCCTCCCTTTGAAGGAACTTGCTAATATTTCCCGCAGTATGACCCGTGGGCCAGCTGTTGAGCTTTTAAGGTGGGGAGCTGGGCCGGGTTAATGAGAGGTTGTGGCTGAGGAGAGAGGGCACAAGGGCTCAGACTCGACTGCAGGAGTCTGGCCGGGTCCATACAGCCCAGTCTCTGGTGACGGTGACTGTCCCAACCAGCACAAGGGCACACAACCGGTTCTGTCGCGAGGTGGGTGCCGAGTGGATACAGCCTTGACCTCGGAGTCAGAAGACATGGGTGGGAACCACAGCCCTGCCGTGCAGCCTTGGCTAAGGCAGACACCATTCTTTGGCTGATCCAGCAGATACTCTCAACCCCTTGCTGCCCCGCCACTTGCTTTCCTAGGCTCCCTGGTAGTGGAGGGTGGTCATGTGACAGAGCTCTGGCCGACGGGATGTGAGCAGAAGTCAGCTGGGGGCTTCTGGGAAAGCTTTTGCTTTATCCAATACAAGGGAGAGACACTGCCATCACTGCCCTTTTCCCAACCCCTTCTTTGTGTCTCGAACGAAAACATGATGCCCGGAGCAGGGGAGGCCGACTGTGGGCCACGAAGCCACAAGACTGAGGGAGTCTGGGAGAAGAGCTGAGATTCCAGGCCTGACACGGTTGTGCTCAGCCTACTTGGGCGAGTTAAGCACCTGGGCCTCGGTTTCTTAGACTGTAACATACGGTTGATGTTCCCTTGCTTTTGGGGTAGGTGTGAGCATGAGATAATATAAGAAAGTTACCCGCCAGGGCACTTGGCAAATAAAAACCGTTTAGTCAATATGCAAGTAGAGTAAAAAGGCCGTCTGGAAGGTGTACGTTCTGTGGCTCGGCACGATGACCCCTTCCGCGGGCCATACCTGGCTGTGGCGCGCTGTACAGATCTTCCTGCAGGAAGGGCATAGAATTGACCACAGAGGGGTCTCGGGCGGGATACATGAATTCTGTGGCTGAGAAGTCACCAGAGGAACTGCTGAGGATGAACAGGCGGGGTGTGAAGTTAAAATTTCCAGGATCTTTGAAAGAAAAGAGAACAGAGCTGAGGACACGATATGCATCAAAGGAAATCCCAGATGGATGGGAGAGTGACCGTAAGACATGAAATAACCCCAAAACTTCATGCGAAAATAGGTAAAATTTATCTGACCTTGGAGGTGGGGAAGGTCTCCTTAATCATAATTATAAAAGGAGGAATGAAGGGACAGGGGATTTCTGCACTGACAGTACAAAAATGAACACTTTCATTGCAAAAAAGCCCCAAACCAAACAAAAAGGCAAGTGACAAAATGAGAAATGTGGAAACTGGTTTGTGCCCTTGGTATATAAAAGAATAAAGATAAATATCTCAGTAAAAACGTACAAAAAGGCAGAAATGAAAACATTCACCAAAGTAGAAATACAAATAATTAAAAAAAAATACATAAGCATTTAACAGTACTTCCAATTTAAACCATTAGTTAAAATAGTGCTTAGGTAGCAGTCTCCCCCCCCCCCCCCCCCCCCCCCCATTTTGGCAAAGAGGAAAAGGCAAAGTCCACTGGGGAATGCACACTCTCTGATGTATATTGCTGGGTGAATATGGAGACTGGTGCCAGTGTTCGGGGGCACCCTTGTTGAGCTGTACCCTGAATCTTTTCTAGAAACTTAACTAGAAGTAAATACATGTACTTGGTTTAAATTTATTCACGTCTCTATTGTGTAATAGGGAAAAATCGGAAACCTCTCTCCAACCAAAAGAGACAGGTTAAATAGAAAATGGCATATGGCATATTCATGGAATGCCCTGCGGCCAGAGAAGTCTAGATATTAACAACTTGAGCAACTGTTCGCAATAAAGGGAAAAATCGGGTTACAAAACTGTGTACTGCTGTCCAAAATTTCCTTTAATATAGATGTGTATGGATCCCATAGAGAAATGTTGATTCTAGTTATCTTTGAGAGAGAAGATCATAAGGGACTTAGTTTCTTTTTCAACCTCTCTGTACTTTCAAACATTTTCCATCGCCAATATGCATTATTAAGAAAAACTCTGTAAAAGTTCATGAAAACTGAGATGAGTATACCCCACTGTGGTCCAACCTTGGGCAAGCTGATGAAGTTCGCTGTGCCTCAGTTTCCTCATCAGAACAAACACGGTGGCGTTAGGTGGTGAGCGTTAAGGCACATCAGGTGCTTAGGCGGCGTCTGTCTCATCCTAACCTGCCTAATACTTGTTAGCTTTCCCTCTGTGTTAATCTGTACGTTAAGTTGATCTGTGTTTTGTGTATTTAATACAAAACCGACCTATTCTCTAATCTGAACTCTGTTAGGTCCCTGCACCCAGGATGCTGGCCAGACCGAAAGCGTCTCGTGCCATAGGATCACGTTGTGTCACTGTCCCTCTGGTTTCCTGGAATTCCCTTCTCTCCCTCCGTCTCTTCAGGTCATGCTTCCCTCCGAGGCTCTGTGTAAATGTCGTGTAATTTTCCTGGTGGAACTACTCTTTCTTTTAACTCTCAGCCTCCTTCATTCGTACCTCTCTCATGACACACCAAAGTTTTATTTGGCATTATGCTTAGCTGTGCGTATTATTTAGCTTCCTTACTGCATTGTAGGCCTGGGAGGATCTAGCCTATGTGTGATTCACTGGGTGTTGTGCATAGTATGTGCTCAGTAAATAAGTACTGACTAAATTAGTGATGGAAAGCTACGGAATGTTGGATTACCTTGAAGCATGCAGTCGTAGGCTTTCCTGTCTCTCCTTCCTAAAGCATCCCAGAATCCCAGCGGCTCTGATCCTTCATCACACTCATGTATTGTCACTTTACTGCTACTATGCAGTCCAGCTTCCAGGGGACATCTGCACGGAGAAAATCCAGTAGTTTGTTTGTTTGTTTTAAGCCTGGAAGTGTTGGCAGTATGGAATTATTCAAGACTAAATCTGCAGATCAGTTCACCATCTCTCTTCTTCCTAAAATAATTCTTACTAATGAATAAAAACATGCTCCGTGGTTTATGAATGTGTGTGTGTGTGGTGGGGGGGGGGGCAGCAATGAGAGGGACTGGCCTGGCCCTTAGAGAAGAATGTATAATTACATACAAGTTGCAATGAAAGTGATCATGTTTTTATATACAACATACATATTAACTATTCCTTGTCCTCTCTTGCTAGAACATAAGCATCATGGGGACGGAGACTTAGGTTAGTTCACTTGCCAGACCCTCGTCCCTAAATCTGTGCTTGGCACCAAGTACGTGATCAGTGAATACCTGCAGAGCGAATGAGTTCATCGTTCTGTTTTTTCCCAGTGGTCCAAGGGGAAAATCCAATGGGCCAGGGATGCCTTTGGATACCTCGCCGAAGGTCAACTATCACCCCTCCCCACTCGCTGGCACACAGAACAGCGTTTCGAGATGAGACGTTTTCCTTCCCGGCCATCTGCCTGTTGACAGGGCACTGGCCTGCGTTCTGTCCGCCCTCTCCTCGGCGCGGTAGGTTCGAGAGCCGTCCCAGGGGAAGGATGCCCGCCCAGCACCGCTGTGGTGCCCAGAGAACGGATTTGACCAGATTACCCTTTGGTGGCATGCTGTGGCCCTGGAAATGCTCTGCTTCTACTGTTCACATGTTACCAGTGTCCTCCCAGGTGACAGCCTGAGGAAACGCCAGGCATCCCCTGCCTAGCTGGCGGTCCAGCGACTCAGGGGCAAATGCAGGCATACGGTTGTCCTCTGGAAAGGGGACATCTTATAGTCTGACGCAGCTGGTGGTCTCCCAGACTTTTCTTTAGCTAAACGCTTCCTAACTTTCCACTGCTCTGGCAAAACTGAAATGTTGAACCCCTAAAAGATATTTGAAATTTGCTCTCTTTAAATACCAAAGGCCTCCAGGCTTTTAATTCAAAATCATACCCGTGAAGGAAATGACGGCACTCGTTGGGGGCACTTCCCTCACTCCTCACTCTGCCTTTCATCGAGGCAGGTACATCCTCAGAAGGTGGGGGAAGCCCTCACGCGGGCAGCTTGAAGCGAGATATGTGTCACGGCCACTTGGAATGTCAGAGGCCCCCAACCACGTTCATACCCACCCCCTGCTGAAGTCACTTGAGGTACACCCAGGCTTCTACTGGCGACCCTGGGTATCCTTCCCGCTTCAGCCGGCGTCCCACGGGGAAGCCCCTTCTGGGAGATGCCCTCACACACAACACTCACTGTTCTTTGATTTTATTTGCTGCGGTCCTTCCGACCTCCTTCGTGTGGGCTTGGGCTTTGCATCCGTGCCACAAGTAAATGAGGGCTTTATTTACGTTGAGGACAACCATGGAAGTCCTGGACCTCAAGCTACTACAGTGACAGGCCACTTCCAGCAAATTCCCTTCCACAGGCACTTCTCCGCGCACACAGTACAGCCTCCACTCACCTGCAGGGGGCAGCAGCGGCACAGAGTTAGGACGTGTGCCGCGCAGGGACCCGCCAACACCACCCACCCTGGGCCCACCCAGGCCCATCCTGTGATTTGGGGGTGGGGGTGGGGGGGCTCAGGCGGAGTGGCGGCCAGCTTGCTGCCGGCCCAGAAAGCACATCCTTTTGGAGTTAGAAGCAGGTTCGTGAAGTAGAAAACCCATTTTTGTAAATACTCAGGCATTTACAAATACTTACAAATACTGAGTATTTTATAAATACTCAGGTAAATCACATAACAGGCATATTTTGAGAGGCTCTGAAGCTAAGAATTCTTTTTATTTTATTTTTTTTATAAATCTATTCTATAAATTAAGAGATTTTTGTTGGCCAGCATCCAATTTATAATAGATGACCCACTGAATTTTTCTCCCCTCTTGAAAAGAGAGACAGAGTCACTGTGGGGATTCAGTTTAAGGGGAAGTAATCTCCCAGCCTCCTGCATACAGAGTCCTATGTATCCTAAGGTAAATGCCACAGGAAGGTGGGGGGGGGGTGCTATGAGCTCCCCCATAAGGCTGATTTGTAAGGCAAACGTGACGAGGCTTTCAGGGGTGAAGACACAGCTATATAAAGGGAGACTTACTTTAATACCCCTCCCCCCCCCCCCCCCAGTGTGAAAACACCTTCTAGGAGAGGGAAACGAATCTTATTCCACTTATTCCAACGGTGACAGTGACTTACTTTGCGCGTTCTCTTCCTCCTCTTCCCGCCTCCCGGAGTGTACTACCATTCCCCCCTGGAAACACTGCAGAAAGCAGGGGGGCTCCTTTCCCTGCAGGACCTGGACCTTTCAATGGAAACGCATTCCAGTAAGTAACACGTACCGGTTTTCAAAGTCTTAAAAAGAATACCTGCCTAGTAGAAACTCTGAAAAACAGCGAGAAGTACCCACAAACACCAGTGACACTACTGTTGTCTAAAGATAACCACTGTGAAAGGTCTAGGGTACAGCTTTCCTTTCAAAGTATCTTTCAGGTATGTGTCTTTCCCAGACAAAAGTAGGATTGTTGTCCTTTGTTACTTAATACCCGATTTATTCACTTGATGTTTTGCCATCAAAGACTTTGGAAACACAAGTTTTGATATTTTAGTGGTATTCTGTGGTATAGACGTAGCATGACTGATGTAAACAAGTTTGAAACAAAGTCTACCTCTCAGCAGTGAGAACGGCTGATCACTTAGTGACTCAGGGGCGGGGCCGGGAGGGGAGAACTGTCTCTTTTGCAACCATTCCCATAGTCCACTCATGGAACACTTCTCCTGCAGACCAGCCTCCCCTTCGCCTGGGAAGCACTGTGTTAGCTGCTCATGAAACTGTTAGGGTTGACTCCACTCACTCTCACTTTGGCTAGACATTTTCCCTTCACGAGGAAATTGTTTATTCAGCCTGGAAGTCGGGGCAAACCGAAAGGTAGGAAGCATTTCCCACCAGGAGTTAACAGATCAATCTCAGGGCCAACTTTGCGTAATTAAGCGCCATTTTGTGGCAGCGTTTTATATGTCTGAAGTGTTTTTACATCCACTGGCTTGATAAAAAGTGGAATGCTCAGACTAGAGAGATTAAGACTCAAAATTCTAAGGGTGTTTTGCAGGCACGATTGAAACATGGCCTTTACAAAAATAAAGGCGGTTGAAATTGCCCACTATTAGGGATACATTAAAATGCAATGGCCACTAACAGTTATTTTCAATTATTGTATAGTCTATAGTAGAAAATGTGTATTAAGTATTTTTTTAGGGAACAGGATTGGTTCTTAGGAATCCAGAAGGCTAGGTGAACATTAATCTGTTTCGGAGAAAATTCCTCTGTTCTCCTCTCTCATGCTATTGTTAACTACTCTTCCAAGGTAGTGAAGATACCTGCCTGTGGTATCATGCTTTCCCAAAACCTTACAGTCAACTCTTCATTACTAAAGGATGGGACCCCAGGCAAAGGTAATCCAAACAGCAAAAGAAATGTTTACAAAATCTTGGCCCCGGGGCATTATACAGGCCCTGGGGTTATAATGGCGGATAAAGACCAGCACACAAGGTCTCTTTCATACTTTCTAGGGAAAGGGGGATAACAAGTAAGTAAACGCAATGTCTACAAAATGTAAATGAAATGACAAATGACTATGAAGCGGTTTTAAGTAGTGATAATAGTGGTAAGTGCTATAAAAAAAAAAAATAAAGCTCAGCAGAGGGACGGAGAATGGGGAGGGATTTGGAGAAAACAGGTGACACTGGAACAGAAACCTGAATCATATGAAGTTGAAAGTTACTTATGGATACAGGGGAAATGTTCCAGACAGGAAATTGCACAAAGGCCCTGGGGTGGGCGGAAAGAGGTCTGTGTGTCTCAGGAGTGGCAAAAGGCTAGAAAGCCAGGGGGAGGTGGGAGAGGTGTTCAGGGCCGACCACGAAGGTGCTGGCAGATCACAGGGACACCAGTTTGGAGAGCAAGGGAATGACACGGTCCAACGTGTTCCCGAAAAATCACTCGGGCTGCTGGGAGGAATGCAGATGAGAAAACAGATAAGAATACTCATTTTTACATTAATCTCTGGTATTTCCTTCGGACAGATTTGTGTAGGTGGAATAACTGATCAAAGTTTATGAGAATTTTAAGGTTCTTGAGCCAAACTGCTTTTCAGGATGGCTGTTTCAAGCTACACTTCCCAGTGGAGGCATCCTACTGAATCCTTACCCACCCTGGAGCCGTTCTTTACAAAATCCCTACCAATTTTAGAAGTGGAAAACAGCATCTCTTGGTTTTATTTATAACTCCTTGAATATCAGTTAAGTGGAAACTTAAAAAAACCAAACCCTCCCTTGGTGCTTGGTACCTGTCTTATGGATTCTCTATTTACAGATGCAACATCTCGTTGAAGAGCATAGTACTCCTGACCTGCCAGTGGGGAGAGGAGAGGGGAGGCCCAGCCTGCAGTCTGGAGAAGCCAGACCAGAACTAAAAGTCACTTGTGCGATGCCATCTTTGTTCACGAGAAGTCAGGGGTCTTCAGGGGACCAGGCCGCACACCCTGTGGCTCCCCAGGAAGGACGGTTCTCTCATTCAGCTGCTTTCCAGCACTTACCTGGGCACCCCTCTCCTCGTCCAGCTCCACCGTCATCAGAGCCGACGTGCCCTTCTCGCTCACGGTCGACTGCCGACCTTGCCAGAAGAAGTAGACACACTTCTCTTTGCCAGCCACCCTTGCTGAATGCTCTCCCTTTTGTCGACTTCCCACTGCAAACACAAAGAACCCGAGAGGGCAGGGTAAACAGCTGATAGGCCACAAGAGGAGCAAATGTATGGCTTTCTTCTCCGGGCTCTGTGAGGACAAAGAGGGAAGACAAAAAGCTTTGGGGCATGGGGCTGAGGAGAAAAACCACCTTTCTTCCAGTAACTGATCCTGAGCCTCCAAATTGGAGAAAAATGATCTAGCCTTCTTGATGCCCTAGGAAAAACACCTGTCATCCTCCAGGAAGGCGGCGGATCACTCCAAGTGTGTGACAGAGAAAGCGGGTGACTGCCAGCGCAGGACCAACGGCTCCCAAAGACAGAAATACATTTTCCGTCTTACGCCATTTTCTTTGGCAGAAGATTAGCTGGTAGAGAAAAGATATTGAAAGCAACAGCTGGGCTAGCTTTAAGTACAAAGGGAAAATTTAGTCTGCTAAAACTATTCTAGTGAAAACACACTCTGAAGTTTCCACATTCTGTCAGAAATGGAAGAGATCTATTGCTGACATACCGCTTTCATAAAATAATCTGGGATTTCAATACTATCTGTCGCTGGGTCCGTAGCCAGGATTCAGTGCTGGTTGTCCTTACCGCCTGGCACCTCACAGGCATTTGCATTAGCAGCACCCAGCTCACAGGTCTCACCCAAGAGCAGGCACGGGAAGCTAATTGGTCAAGTGGCCATTTTGAAAAGGCAGTATTTCAGACCTCAGCTCGCTACTTTTCGGCATATACCGCACTCCGGTCTCCTCTCGTTCATTCAACAACCGCTCTCCGAGCACCCACAGTGTGCCCGGGGCCTCCTCGGGATACCAGAGCTATAATGAGAGGACAGCCCCCCTGCTTTCATCCTAACAGACATGAGCAAGACAGTTTCAGACGGTTGATAAGTGCTCTGAGGATGACAGACGGGGCTGTGACATGGGGCAGGGTGAGTGCTAATAGGATTCCCTGTTGAACGAAGGCCTCTCTGAGGAGGTGACAATGACAAGGTGACAGGGACTGCAGGCAGACCCTTCTGGAATGAATGAGGTCAGGAGACCGAGCTGTTACCCTCAGATGCCTGCCTGGGTGGTCCCAGAAAGTGATGGGCAACAGTGGGAGAACGCAGGTTATAACACCCACGCTTGTTGAAAATTAAAGATAATAACTAGGTTCTCTGGTTCTCTGTTAACCCAGTTTTTCCCAGCACCAGTCCCATTTACAAAATCACAGTTATCTTGAGGTTTGAAGGTAAGAAGAAAGCTCATTTATTTTAAGTTCTCGAGAGGCCAGGGTCATATTTATTTGATTTTTTGGCCTTTTAGCAAAGTACTGTGTATATATAGTTTCCATAAATGATCATAATAATTCTTGACAGTGCTTTGCTTAAGCACAACATTTAGCGCTATCTCTTGTGGACCTGAACTGGTCAAGTTGGTGTATCTTTTATTAAATGTTTATTTTGAGAGAGAGAGAGAGAGAGAGAGAACGCAAGAGAGAGCGTGCGCGCGCATCGAGGAGGGGGAGGGGCAGAGAAAGAGGTTGAGAGTTGGATGCTTAAGGGACTGAGCCACCCAGGCACCTCAAGTTTGTGTATTTTTAATGGATAGGCTATGCATATTCACAATTAGTTTGGAAGCCACTCCATTGAAATTTCTGCTAATTTAGATAGAACAAAAGTTTGTCTTTGATTAGCAATCCCACTCTTCAAAGTAGTGAAAATTAGTCATGTCAGCTGGGGAAAGATGTGCTTAAAACAGGTCACAGAAGTTGATATATATCTTGAAATCTGTTAGCACTTAAGTACATTGTATAAATATATATTCAGGCTTAAATAACCAGTGTTTTACCATCTAACATTCTAATGTGGACTTCAGTATATATATCTAAAATAGAATTATGTCCTTAAAATATCTCATAATAGTTTTCAGCAATTTTCTTCAATATGCACAAATTTATTACTATATACAACTTAATTTTTAGTTCATTTATTTTTAATTTTAGCAAAGATTAAACTTTCATCAGTAAGAATTTACGGACTGTGACCTTTATTTCACTTTTTATATTTTTTTAATGTTTATTTATTTTTGAGAGACAGGGAGACTGAGCACAAGTGGGGGGGGGGGGCAGAGAGAGAGAGAAGACACAGAATCCAAAGCAGGCTCCAGGCTCTGAGCTGTCAGCACAGAGCCCAAAGTGGGGCTCAACATGAACCAATGAGATCATGACCTGAGCCGAAGTCTGACGCTTTACCCACTGAGCCACCCAGGCACGCCCTGACTGTAACCTTAAATAGCCTTGATCAGATGGCTAATTTAAAGTATTGATGGGGGTGCCTGGGTGGCTCAGTCGGTTGACTGTCTGACTCTTCAGTTTGGCTCAGGTCATCATCTCACAGTCGTGAGATTGAGCCCCACGTCGGGCTCTGTGCTGACAGGGCAGAACCTGCTTTGGATTCTCTCTCTCCCGCTCTCTTTCTCTGCCCCCATGCACCCTCCCATCAAAATAAATAAGTAAACTTAAAAAAAATTAAGTGTTCATGCATTATGTCTAAAAATACTTTCAAGAGGACGTTTGTGACCAGTCGTCATGTTTAGGAGTAACAGGGAACCACGGTTTGAAGAACTGCTCAGGGTCAAGCGGTCTTGCTGCAGAACCCCATTTACTACCCACTGCGGCCTCCGGTCTCCCGTCCCTGGAGCCCCGGTTCACTTCTCCAGGAGCTTCTCTGTGCACCTGTGCACCTGGCTAGTGTCCACCAAGAGGACGGCTGTACTGTTTCTACAGCTGCTGGTGTCTGCTGACCTTGTCCCAGAAGAGTCTCCCGAGCTCCAAGTTCTATGTCCTGTTTGCACGTGCAGCTGTGGAGTAGGAGTGATGAGGAGCTAGACTGTGGTCACCGAGGGGCCACTGTTAATGCCATTGTGCTATGCTTCTCTGCTCCCAGAGGGACCGTCTGGAATCGGAATGCTCCCTGCTCTGACTTAATGCTCTGCAGCTGGACCCCTTCAAAGCTGTAACTTTGCTCATAACGATGCTGCTAGAGCTGGCTGCGAGATGTGTGCTGTGTTTACTGGAAGAAACACAGAAAGTACTTTCCTGGG
Source organism: Panthera uncia (assembly GCF_023721935.1). NCBI lineage: Eukaryota > Metazoa > Chordata > Mammalia > Carnivora > Felidae > Panthera > Panthera uncia. Next base: position 27,158,100 of record NC_064809.1, on the reverse strand, counting down.
CCAAATCATTACTTCTTAGGCAGCCTCCAACAGAGTAGTCTATGAAGGCCTCAGAAATCTGATTACTTTTTTTTTAATTAATTCATGTCGATATCGTTTTATTCATTTATTTCCTATTACTTCTTTTTATAACAGCTCAGGTAAGGAGATGAGTGAATTTCAAATTCTATTGCTCCTTTGTCTTGTTTTGTAAAACATGCAGTTTCCTCTCTGTATTTAAGGAAGGGGAGCTATGTATGCTTTCAAAGCTGGTCCTTAACGTTCCCTGCTGCACAACACCGAAGGTTAGTGGATTCCCACCCGCCAAATCCCCTCTTACTGCCTTTATTGCCAACACGCGGCACGGATGGTTACTGCAGCTGGACAACTGCACCACCCCAAGGAGCAGAGACTCAATAGCGACTCTTTGGGAAGGACGCTTATTTTGGGGAGACTCATGTTATCTCATCTTCAAGGTAAATACAGCAATTTTGCTTTCGGGGCTGAGGACATCAGTGACGATTATTTCCCGTACCTTGTGAGCATGTGCCAGGCCCTGTGCTAAATTGGACACTTACCAGATTATAATAATCTCTGAGCGGGGCATCATCATCAGACCGAGGCTCAGACAGGTTACGTCCCTTCACCCACCTTGCATGGCTGGTACGTAGGGCCTGAGAGAAGATTCAGACCCAGGCTGCACGGTCCCCGGGCCTGTGCCCTTTCCTCCCAGCCACATGGCCTCCTTATGAAAGGGAAAGGGGCTTTCAGTGTCCTAATCTGGTCTCTCCTAGCTGGGTGACTTCAGACAGGTAACAACTGTGGTGTCCTGTTCCTCACTGAGAAATTGGCATCATGATGTAATACGTCTCAGAGCCACTGGGAGGCACTCAACTCGAGTGTGCAGCAAAACCCCCAGTGCTGTGCCTCCTGGGCTGTGTGGACCTCCGGGCCCGCAGCACCCCAGACAGCTCTGGGCAAGACTGCCTCCTGCCCTGCCTGGCGATGCCCCACACTGGCTGCCCACGGGCGGTGTGCTGGGCTTCCTCCAAGGCAGCAGGGTCAATCTCAGAGACCCCGGCTCTCCTCTGGAATGACGGGCTTGCCTCTTCCCCCACTTGCCTTATTGTCATTTATTATGTGCTTTCGGAAGGTAGGGTCTGACATATTTACTTAGCCCCTAACGTAAGTGTCTATATGTAGAGTAGGTGCTCCAGTAAATGCTGCCGGGTGATTAACAGACTTATTTCTGATACATTAGGAAGGAAATCATATGGTTCTCAGTCTGCGGGTATCTGATGAGCAGACAGCAGCCTTCATCCCCGGGAGCTCCAGGGCAGCCACACCCTGGCAGCAAAGCGGCTTTCAAGGGGTGAAGAAACGCTCAGGAGTTGAACGTCAAAATCACAGCGTTGTGACAGATCCTCCCAAATGGTGGGGCGGAGGGACACTGCAGAGGACTGGCTCCTTGTTGGCAAGGAGAAGGGGTTCTCTCTCCAAAGCACACTGGCTTTCCTCCCTCACCCCCTCTAGCACAGAGCATACAACGGACCGTTTCGCTGAGCATTTCACCGACAGGAACCACGCGCAGTTTCGACTGTGTATTTATTCTACCAGATCCACAAAGCCGGTTCGTGTTCTCAGCCTCAGAGGAAACAGCTTCTTTTATTTTTAATAAATCTTTTGTGCATAACTACACCATTTGGTTCCAGTTCGAAATCATCCAGATATACTTTACTTCAGACTTTAATTTAAGCAGCAGACAGCCACATGGTAAGTATCATTTGGAGGCAAATCATCACTTTCCTAGAAAACCTCTGGGGACGGGGAGGGGGCGGGAACGAGGGTAGCAGAGAAACCGTAACGTGCATGTTTAATTTCTATAAGGAAACACAACCTTCCTTAGCAATGCTAGGGCGTCGGGACCCATCTATAAAGTTTAATAAGGGGTTCTCCAAGCGAACGGTCAGATCGGCACATTCTCTGCGGCCGAAGGCAGGGGCGCACACAGGGAATGGCTTCTAGTGGTGCCAGACTCGCAGCCGCAGAGCTGGGGCCGCCCCGTGTCAGTGTGAAGAAGACAGAAGTGCTCACTGACCTGCGGTGCTCACCATGTACTTCCACTTGACCACATAGGCATCTCCCTCGTGGAACTGCCCGATGCTCTGTTTGGGGAGCCGGCTGTAGTCAAACTCTAGGATGTGCCAGACATCCACAGAGACACTGGCGATCTCAAACTGCCTCCTGTCGTCCCCTTCTACCAGGCCATAGCCACGGCCAATGTTCACCCCGTCCAGCACCGTGCTGGTGGTGGTCTGGGGCACCGGCACCATGCGCGCGACATCGTACGCCTTGGCTTCGGCCCGAGGATCTTCCTATGGGGGAAGGTGACAAGGCTGGCTCAGTGGCCTGTTTCTACAGCCGTTTCCTGCCATGCTCACTGCTGTTTCGCTGGTAGACTTTCCAGCTCTGTCTCAGCGTTTAACTGCGTTTTGGGGAAAGACTGCGGAGGCCTGAATACCCATCCCACAGCAGTGAACGGGACACCTAAAAGCTGGGGACACAAACTGGACTACTTCACCTCCTGGAGGTAGAATATAATTGGACACCCGTTTGCTGATCTCCCAGTAAACCCTGGGAAGGCTTTACCTTCGAGGCCTCTTTTGTCAGGACCTAAACCAAAGGCCTGAGGTTTGAGTCTAGATTACCAGAAATACCTTTTGCTGGGCAAGTTCGCTGGCGTTCTTCTCATTAGGTCTCTTCAGTTCAGTCCAATCGAGAAATTTCTCTTTGAACAAAATGGTTTCATTGTGTTCTGTAAGTCTCCCGAATATTGCCCAGTCGGGCCGCCCCTGTCCTTTTCTGCGAAGGTGGGTGGGTGGGGGAGTAGACAGGAGAAGAACCAAAGTTAAGCCATGGGAAAACAAAGGAAAGGAATGGAAAACACACACACGTGGCTAGTGAACACAACTCATGATACATTAGTGGTATACAGAACGCATGGTCTGTTTTGTCAGATAAGTGACATTTTAGTCTTTCGGTCTGAAGCCTCGCAGGGAATCGATGCTCCTGAATGTGGGGTGAATCGTGTCAGGTCTGGACTTTCCTTTCATACTAGCAGATTCTTGCGTTTGGGATCCCCTGGGGGCAGCACACCAGACTGGGAGCTGGGAAAAGGCAGGAGCCACACACATGCCTTCCTTGCCTGTGTCATGTGCTCAGGGTCACCTGCAAGGGCTCCCCAATTTTCTGTCTCATTAGCGAATGGACGGGAGGAAGGCACAGCTCACCCTGAATTCTCTGTTAAGTCCTCTTACAACGAAGCTCTCCGGTCTCCGGGAGCAGAGGAAATTCTCCTCCGTTACTACAATGAGCATACTTTCATAGAGCATAAAGTGAATTTCCACATATTCATTTCGAGGCCACCAGACACGACAGCAGGAAGGGAGAGCACGAGGACACAGAACAGGAAGTGGCACAGCCCAACCTGGAGGCCTCCTGCTATGGCCTCAGGATTTCAGAATTTGAAACTGCTTGGAACGCTGATCAGGCAGAGGAAGGCAGGGTTGAGGAAATAAATACACGCTGAAGCGGGTTCGCGCAGGTATCGCCCATCCTTCCAAATCGCTCTTTGGCTGCGAACGGAGACCGGGCTGCATACACCCCGCGAGCCTGATGAGCAGTGCTTCTGGGGCCTGCTGCCGCCCCTGCCCATCACTTCCTGTCTCGTCATGACTACGGCTTCTGAAGTCACCCCCACGGCACATCAAGGAGAGGGCCCGTTCGGAGGGAGACCGCCCGGGGGAGGCCACGGCATTCTAACACCCCCACCTCGTACTCTCGCGGGACTCTAGGAACCAAGTACCGGCAACTAAGGAGGATTCAGGACTCCCTTGCAAGGCTGTGGCCTTTAACAGCAAATGTCTGAATGACCATCTTTGGTATGGAGTCCACTCTGCAGACTTGCTAGGATGTCTATAGACAGCACTTGCTTTCAGCTTTAGACATGGATTCTTTCTGGTGGGAGTTGAGCAAGCAGGGGAGGCGGTGGGTTGCAGGGTAAAGGGGAAGCTGAGAGCTCCAGGGGGTGAGCTTCTTCCTGCCTCCTCCTCTGCTAAGGAAGGGCTGGGTGCTTAATCTTGGCTGTACCTTACAACCCTTGAGGAGCTCTTAAGACCTACTGACATACAAGCCCCACCCCACGTGAACTGAGAACACATCTTTGGGGCTGGGCCTGGCACGTACATTTTTGTAAAGCTCCTTGGGCGATTCTGATCTGGGACATGTTGAAAACCAGTGGGTTAGGCGCCGACTCATCTACTCCCACATCTGTGATTATCTCACTGCTATATATGTTATCTATCATATGGATTTTGTGCTTTGGCGTTATTGTTTCTTTTAGTACATCAAATAAAATACTCTTTTCCACCTTGGCTTCATTCCTTTAAACACCAGTTGTTACAGGACTACTTTGACGTTAAATGTGCATTTCGTTAAAACGGATTTGAAAACTTCATCTACGTTGACATAATTTTTTATTGTTTTTATAATAATAAAATCAATATTTGATTTTAAAAGAAAACTAGGTGGGGAAGTTGCAACTGGTAGACTAGATCAATGCAAAATATTAAGACCCAGCTGCATGATACCCAATGTTTGCTCTCTGCTGTTAGGTTAGAAATAGATGTGCCACCAATTATATGGCACACATAATTTAAAAGCACTTCCCCCCCCCGCCCCCGGCCGGTAGTAAAGAAAAACAACAGCCCTTGGCATATAAGAATTATTTTTCTTATGATTGTGTTTCTTAGAGTTTGTGCGTATTCTGCTGATTTGCCAAAATTATTTTTTTTTAATGTTTATTTTTGAGAGAGTGTGAGCGGGGGAGGGGCAGAGAGAGGCGGGGACAGAGGATCTGAATCAGGCTCTGCACCGACGAGGGGCTCGAACTCAGGAGCCATGAGATCATGACCTGAGCTGAAGTTGGACGCTTAACCGACTGAGCCACCCAGGCATCCCCAAAATTACTTTTTTAAAATAGTCCAGTACACTGTAGGAAATATTAAAATTACAGTCATTATTTCAGTACAACACCTTCCCCCTCACTCTCTGTCCCCCAAAAGGCATAAACATCATCTACTGCCAAACAAATGGTAAATCGTGGAAGCTACGCTGGAAAGGTGTGAAATGAGAAGGAAAAATGTTGCTTTTGCCCCTTCAGATCCATGGCTGAATTCCAGATCCTGGGAAGCTTTTCAGATCAGCATGTAATTTGCTTAAACAATTGCTACTCATCTGCCAGGGCAGCACCTGGAAGACTGCAGGTGGGAACAATTTGCGTGCCTCCAGACACAGACTAGAATGCAGCGTCCATATTTCTGTTGCAGTTAGGCGAGAGCTAAAAGAAATGCTCTTTTTGTGAATATACAGGGTACCGCCTGCAGTCAGTTATGAAAAGGAAAGCCTTTGGAGAGCCACAGTAGGTGAGCACAGTGGGAATCCCCTGGCCCTTCCCCACCATCAGCAGATGCCCGGAATACCTGGGAATAAGCGGATTGCACTCTCCAGGGTCCAGGGGGTTGATGTCACAGTTCTCGTAATCAAAGGTGCCATTCCATAAATGCTTTGCCAGCTGGAAAGCTATTTTCCGTTGTGCTAACGTGACTTCTTTTCCATGCCACACGTACACTTCACTACCGAAATCAAACACCAGTACCTGGGGAAACGGCACAGAAGATGGAGTTAATGCCAAAGCCATGCTCCAGGTGAACCACGGTCTCTGCGGACACTGAGTTGAGCGGGTGAGGATACAAACCCTAATGGAGCCATCAGTACAAACATAAAAAGATCCAGGGGTGGACCAGCTGGCTCTGCCCTGCTCCCCTAGTCTCTACCCTGCAGGTGGGATTTCCATCTTGTCCTGAACTCTCCAACTCTGTAACACCCCTCATTCATAAAAACAGTTATTTGGCTATGACTTCCTGTCTTCTTTTCTTCTTCCTTGTCTCCCTCCTTTGTTCATTCATTCACTTAGCATATATACAGGTCTTCTCACATGCCAGGCACTGAGGACCAGTGAGGTCTTCTCTCCTCTGTTCAGTTCCAACACCCTCAAAGGGAGAGACCATATCATATTTATGTTTACAGTAGGGATTTACGAAGTGTTTGCTGAATGAATACGTGAATGTAATGCTATTTCTTATTTCCATGCCGTTGGTTTATTCTATTCTTTCTTCCTAGAATAATTTCTTCCTTCATGTCCAGCCATCCAAATCCTACTCAACTCCCAACCAGGCTCAATTTCACCTTCTCTTTAAAACTACTCCTGATTATTTCTTCCCTGTGATTTTTGTTCTCATTTAAATGCCCATATCTATCACACACTCCATCTAGGTCTGGATTACATCCTTTCTAGTACTCCTCTATTCAATGAAACTTAAGGTTCTCTTGTGTCTTCCACTTTTTTCTCAACATGTGCAATACAGAAGGGTAATGACGATGTATGTACTTAGTAAATATTTCCCAGCGTGAGAGAAAAAATCTAGTACATCACTTGGCAAACCCAAATTATATATACATGCACCTGTTATTCCTGAAACTTCAAGACTGCAAAAATATAATGTTCATAGAAAAGCAAGAGATAGGGCTAAGGAGTATTTACATTTTATTCCCTGTTTATATTGAGATATAATTGACATACGGCACAGCATAAGTTTAAGGTATAAGGCATAATGACTTGACTTATATAAACTGTGAAATGATCACCACAATAAGTTAACATCCAGCACCTCATACAGACACAAAAGGGAAAAAATACAAAAAGAAAATATGAAAAAAAAGGAAACAAAATTACATTTTGCCTAAAACAGAAAAGGCTTCAACGATCCATGACCCCTCTGAACAATATTCTGAATTCTATATTTGTATTTAACATGGCAGCAAGGGTTTGAATTCACAAGTAAATATCCCTTAAAAATATGCCACTGTTCAGGGCGCCTGGGTAGCTCAGTCAGTTAAGCGCCTCTTGTTTCGGCTCAGGTCACGATCCCAGGGTTCGTGAGTTCAAGCATCGCATCCGGGCTCTGCGCTGACAGCACGGATCCTGCTTGGGATTCTTCCTCCCTCTCTCTGCCCCTCCCTGACTTGTGTGCTGTCTCTCAAAATAAATAAATAAAAACTTAAAAATAAATAAATAAATGTCACTGTTCAACAACAGGCACTAACACTGGCCAGCGCATATCGGGCGCTTACTATCTGTTTTATTGGGCAGCCCCGTGCAAAGGGTTTCTCAGTGAGGGTGGTGCCCGGGCACTGTACCTCTTTTGACTGTAGAAGGGAGCACTTTGGAATTTTCCCCCAGTAGTCGTCATCAGGAACAAGTTTGTCATCCATCAGACGGTAAATGCAGTTTGTTTCAATGATGGCTGTCTCATAAAGTTCGTCTTCTTTTGGGTCTCCGGCGGCTTTGGGAGGAGAACGATAAGACAGTCTGACATTTTACACTGAAAAGTGGCTGGTTTAGAAGAACGAAGTAGGGGGGAAGAAAAGTCTCGTGATTCTCTGAAATAGAGTAAACTCTTACACTGGTAACTGGTTTGGCCACCCAGAAGCTTCCAGAAGTCTTTGGCTGCATGAGTGTGTGTATTAATTCCTTCTTCGATAGTTTGGATATAAGTAGCTCTACAACCAAGTTCCCTCTTTGTCTGAATTAAGCCCGCAAGTTCTGAGGCCTGGAAAAAAGGAGGAACACAGTTACCTGGGTAGACAAGCCTGTGGCTAGGGGGGAAGGGAGAAATGGTGGGTCTGTGAGGAAAACCAGGTGACCACAGGGGCTGCAGGCTCTGGTTGTTGGCTATTTTTGGCAAGGTGGAGAAAACGTACGGGGGGTACAATTCTCTAGAGCAACAGCTCTTTGTTTTCAAATCTAAGAGATGGCTTGTGGAGTTTTTGATAAATGCCCACTCTCTGGGCTTCTCCCCAGGAGATGCTCATTCAGTAAGTCTGAGGTAGCACTTCACAGATACCTGGAACAAACAGCTTTGAAGTGATACGCCAGTTCCTTTCACACGGAATAGGACTTAAAATCTGGAGAGAAGGGCCAGAATCCTTCTAAAACATCCCACTCAAGCAAGTACCTAATGATTACTTGTTTGAGAGACATTCAGCAAAAGAAATACTACCCATCCCTTCTCACTCGATTTCGCATCTGAGAAGCCCTTGTAATGATCTAGCAACTGTGGAACATTCTATCGGGCGTGCAAAGGAGATGCTTAACGGAACAGTTTTTATTTTTCAGATACCAACCTTTGCCTTTTCTATGACATTTGCAAACTCTCCTACCCACAGGAAGCAGTGATGGGGAGAGAGCAGGAGGAAGCAGTCCCCGCTGTTGAGCGACGAAGCTCGAGGTTCAACCAGTCGTGTCTGCACGTGTCTTCTTCCTGTAAGGCGGGAGGCAAAGAGTCACCATCTTCCCAGACAGGAGACCTCTCCAAGCCGCAGGAAGGACCAGGAAGCACCTCTGCTACAGACTTTTGCAATTCTAAAGACTCTTGTCTACTAATACCAGTTCCGTGATGCGGGCTGGTGGAAGGGGGTTTCGAATGTTGGCCTTCGAGGTCACTCTCCCTTGCCAGTGTTAGGACACCCGCTGGCGTCCTTTTACAGCACGTGTGTGGATTAATCAAGTTCCCTCCTCCAGGAAAGTTAGCAAACATGTTCCTTTTCCCTCTGTAACTCCTCTCCCCGTCTCTTTCTCTCGGCGTGGCCCACCTCCTACATTTCATACCCTCTGCCAGCCGTGCTGCAGGTGAGGACATGCCTTCACACAGCATCTTCCTCCTGGGGGCTTTCATGCCACACCGAGGGCAGTCTTAGCGGGGATCAGCTAGGAGGGAAGCACTGCTTTGTGCTGCTTTCCACACCTTCTCCTGAGTGGCCGTTGATTTAGACCTCTCCACAGTCATACGGACAGTGCTGTCTCTGGGACAGTGCAAGTCTGAGACAGTGCAAGTCTCAGAACTTGGGAAAAGAGGGTTATTTGTGCTTGTGGCACATCCTCCAAATGCACTGAAAAGGCCGGTGCAGAAACACACGGGACACCCCCAGTGAAGGATATTTCGTCCATCCTCCCCTCACTGATTACTCTAGCAGTTGTCACTCGTCTCTCCTCCTAGCCTGCAGCTTCTCTGGTTGTCTCCCTTGCCAGTGACAGAGGGGGTGTTGGGAGTGGAATCCTGGTCGCCTTCACTTGCCTCTGCTGTCCCTGGATTCCTTCTCCAAGAACCTGTGTCTCTCCTTCTGGCCCACGCTGACCTCACTTACCTCAGCCAGGAGAACTGAGTGGAGAGAGCCACCACGAAGGCTGAGGGGGCATCTGGAGCTTCATGACAGTGTGGAGGCGGGGCTCACGGGACTAGGGGAGGCAGCAGCGGAAGCTGAGCTTCTAGAATGGGAGAGACCTGGGGGCAAATCCAGCCCTGCTACTCGACGGCGGCTGTGACCCCAATCAGGTCACTAACCTCTCGAAGCCTCAGTGGACAGAGTATCTCCCACCTCAAGGGATCTTGAGGACCTCAAAGAGCATACGTTCTCTTCTGCTCACAGTCAGGACTTCTGACGTCACCAGACTAAAACCCCTGGTCAACGTGCGATTCCTCTGTGCTGCTTTTATCTCATTTATTTTTTTTAAAGTGATTTTTTAATTTTTTTAAACCTTTATTTATTTTTGAGAGAGAGAGACAAAGTGTGAGCAGGGGAGGAGCAGAGAGAGAGGTAGACACGGAATCTGAAGCAGGCTCCAGGCTCCGAGCTGTCAGCACAGAGCCCGAAGCGGGGCTCTAACTCACGAACTGTGAGATCATGACCTGAGCTGAAGCCAGACGCTCAACCAACTGAGCCACCCAGGCACCCCTCCTCCGTGGTGCTTTTAAATACCTTTAATCTGTAACAGCATCAGCTTCTTGTAGGGCACCGCGCTGTTGTTGGAATTCTGTTCGGTCAGGTTGACGCTCCGCAGGCTGACGTTGCTGAAGTTTTCTTTACTGGCTAAACCTGCCAGGGTGACTTCTGAGAAGTTGGAGTTGGAGGACACTGGGAGGGTTGAATAAGGAAACAGTGTGGGGGTGGGGCGCGGGGGAGCAAGATGGGCAGGTGAAAGGACAATGTTTACAATCAGAGATTCAGAACCGACTACCTTTCTCTTTGAAACTTAATCCTGCGGGGGAGAACGTGCCCAGGTTTGGTTGCCTGTGCAGTTCGGTGTTGAGTCACCGTACCAGGGTTTAACCCTGTATTGGAGCAGACACACGTCGCACCTCGCCTTGCAGAGAGACAAGAATTGAGAGACAACGTGGACCAACTGCTGTACTATAAAATCAGGAGCTGGACTCGTGTGTTGCACTTCCACTGAAAGCTGTTATAACTCCTAACAATCTTTAGATGTTAATGCAAATGCACCCCAAGGAAAACCACGAGACGTATTTTAACAAAAGTCTCTATTACGTAGGCACTCTGTAAGGATGGCTTAGTCCTAATCTTTCTCCTGGAGGCAAAATGACCAATTAGCTGATCTCCTGAGGTCTTCCGCCCCAGGATTAAGACTGTAATAACAAGATGCTGGGTTTTCCATGGCACCAACAGATGTGTACGTGACATGTGTCTATCGTCACAAAGCTATCCCCAAGCCCCCAAGAGTGGAGGTAGAGGAAACGTACCTAAAGTTTGTGCCAGCAAGCCTTTATTTCTTTAACCGATTGTTTAAAAAAAAAAAAAAAAGTGTATGTGCTAGAGAGAAATTCAGCAAATTGTTTTGCTGGGATTAGGCTCTTTCTCGCGCTACTTGACAATTGGTATGGCATCGCGGTTTTGACATATGTTCTCTTAGTCAATCAGTTACAACGAAAAGACTCAACCCTTTTGTGTAAATACTGTGTCTCTAAGAAAAACTTCAGGAAGTAGGTTTATGAGTGCTGAAGGAAAATAACAACTATAGCGAGAATATTCAAACTGGCAAGACTGTGTATGCCATTAGCTCCACCAAGAAAACCACTGTTTCAGAACTATGGAAGCCCGTGTTACCAGGCTGAGCAAAGCAGAGCATGGAGCTCTCTCCTCCCTCCCATTTGCTGCCTCCACCCCCAAGCCCCGGCGCTACCCAACTCATATCCCCAGCTCCGAGGCTCCTGACAGAAGCAATCTGGAAAGCATTGTTTTATGCGTTTAATAATATGAAAATCTAGGATTAGGAAAGGCAGCAGTTTGGGATGTTTTCTCGCGAGAGATCAAATGATTTGCTCTTGAGCAAGATTAAGTGGGGAATGACTACGTTTGGGCTCTGCAGAGCTGAAAATGGGTTCAATTACAAAGCCCAGAAACGTCCTTTTCCAATCTCTTGAAAGAAAAGTCAACCAAGCAGGATAATTTAAATTAACCAAGGGAACAGATGCTCCACGCTGTTAGAATTTCTGGTAAAAGCCTTTAAATTCCAGGCAGGTGTGCACAGCACATGTGTGTGCAAACTTACTCATTTTTATGTGACGAGTGTCTTTTGAGCACATTATTGGCCTTAGCAAGGCAGAAAAAGAGGATTCAAATCACCTAATCACCAGTTCCAAAGCAGGGGTAGGGTGGTGGTTTCACATACTCACTCTTTTCTACTTTCATCCGCTTTGACTCCATGAAGGCAACGTTTAATCTCTGCTCCGTGTATTCCTGAAGGAGATCTTCTCTGGCTGCCAGCATTTTCAAGGGATTTTTGGAAGCCTGAACCCGGCGCTTGGGCCTTACTGCGCGCTTGTGCTCGGCCACAGAGGAGGTCAACCTGGGGAGCAAAGTGGAGCTGTGACCTCGGTCTGCGTATCATCCACACCTGGTTTATTTGGGGGTCTCTGACCCGAAGCAACAGTCTCTTCAATGTCACTTCCTGATTTTGTTGTAAGTCTTACAACTCCCCCTCCTGCCCGCCATTCCCTGACATGGAGACAGAATCTTGGAGATGGGGATTGATCCAAAATCCCAGAGGCTCTCCCCACACCACGCCCTGTGGTCTCTGCCTGGGGGCACGTCTGGTGCCTCATGGGGCAACTCATTCCATTACTCGATGGCTCTGAAGGGTGGGAAGTTCTTCCCCACCCTCATCAAACCCACGGACTCTTCCTAATTCTCCTGTTGGAATATTACATACATGTACTTCTGTCCCTGGCGAGCCTTTCAGGAATTTACAGCCAGCCCTTGCTTCTCGACTTAATTCTCTTTCCTCCATACTAAACTTTCTCTTGACACAACAGTTTTCCAGTTTCCTTATGAACCCCCACCCTTAACTAGCCTCCTCTCAGCCCTTTGTGCCTTTCTGAAAAATAACCACAACTTTGAAGAGTATGTTGGAATAAAGTAAGTCCACGAAACCAACCGTAACCGCCATACACACACTCAGCTCTCTGGGGCAGAGCAGACACGGGGAGGTGGGTGGCCCAGTCACACGGTTTCCTAACAGATTCTGCTGCTGCTCTCGACTTCCAACTGCATGGTCTCTGTGCTATCGTATAATATATAACATCGTCCTCTGTGTGTGTGTGCATAAACATAGATGTATATATGTTTACATATCATGACTTAAGCAATGACATTGGGGATGGGAGAAGATGAGAAATGGTTAAATAGCCATGTGTGCAAATACATAAAATATCATTTAAAGGTGGGAAATGGAAAATTCTTCATTTAAAAAAATGTTTAAGCTTATTTATTTTGAGAGAGAGAGAGAGAGAACGCAGATGTGTGCATCAGTGGGGGAGGGACAAAGAGAGAGGGAGAGAGAATCCCACGCAGGCTCCGCGCTGCCAGCGCAGAGCCCGACATGGGGCTCGAACCCATGAACCGTGAGATCGTGACCTGAGCTGAAATTAAGAGTCGACTCAACTACTGAACCACCCATGTGCCCCTGTTCATTTTTTTCTTAAGATAGAAAAAAACTGACAAAATGGAAATATGCAACAAATGCATCAGGAGCAGCTTAAGGAAAAATGTAGGATAACCACACAGACTTCTAGAAGAGACTGTCACTCTGACAATTTGTGGGGAATAGACAAATGTGGTCGGTAGCTGTGGGCTTAGCCTGGCCAGCATATATGCTCCCCAGTTTCCGATAAGAGTACCTGGACTCTGGCTCTGGCTCTGAAGGGCATCCAGAGACCAGCTCTGGGGCACTTGGCATCTTCCTGTCCCTTGGCCACAATGACCGCTGTAGGGCTGGGCTCAGACCCTAGAAAATCAAGCCTGGAACCTGTGCTGGAAGGAACAACTGGGAAGAGAAGCAGCCTATGCTGGGGTGGCCATGGAGCCAAAAATTCCACAGCTGGGGTGGGCAACTCCTGCAACGTGGTGATAGCTTGGCTGGAGCAAAGCAGCCCCACGGAAAATGGAAAAGAGAGAGACTTCATTCTGAGGAGCCTCTGGAACCCGAATTCACACCTGCCCTTTTCAGCGAGTGAACCCGTAAATCCCTCCACACCTTTCTTTTGCCACAGTCAGTTTGACTTGGGCTTCTTTCTGGCACCTGCAGGGAAGGAATCCTAACACCATACCTGCTTTCCTGAGGTGGGTTAGCCATGATCTTGTGTTTGAAAAGAGACCCTTGGACATCAGAGAGAAGACTGTGGGGCCTATTAATTTCATAAATTATTGTAAGTTAAATAACACGCTTTACTGATGTTCTAGTTAGTTGTATTAGTTTGAGCCCATGTGATCCAAAATTTTTTCAGAGCGAGGAGTAAGTGAAAGGTATAGAAATCTTTGCTAAATTGAGGGGCGGGGGCAGTATCTAAAAATCTGCAAAACAAGAACCAATTATGTAACAAATCCAGTGACATTATTTTTAACGGGCCAGAGCAAACATGTGTGGCACACGCTGTGTATGCCAGATCTCCTGCGTGGGCACACATTCGCTCTGGAGCGCCCGTGTTTTCCCTACCCCACGGTGCCACGTGGCTGGCTCTGGAGAATAACAATTTGGCTGTAATGAGTTCTAGTCATAGAAGGAGATACAGTGAGAGAAGACCCTCGTGGAAGTGCTGTGTGAAGGCCGAGGTAGGAATCCGATCTCTGTGGGTGAAAGATAGAAACTAAAATAACTCACTTAGGGGCGTAAGGGTCGAAAATGACATCGAAGTCCTCGTCCAGCTCCACGGGGCTTCTCGGTAGAGTGTAGTCCATGCTGCGGTAAAACCTGGCAAAGGTTTCGTCATCGTCCAACTTCATCACCTCTTTAACAGATTTGCCGGTGACCGTGAGTACAGTTTCCTGCATCCCACCAACTATGAACAAGTGCAGCAAATAAATGACGTCAGATTCGTGTAAAAACACTACTCCAACTACGCCTCCCGATAGCTTAAAAATGATTCCCCCCCCACCACGTTCCAGGAGTGGAGAAACATGGTAGTGATGCCCAGGGCTCTGTGGATGCTTCCTGGGCCTTATTGGACTCGTTGTGAGAGGACTTCTCGTCTGAAAACAGCTGGCACCATGAGAGCGGTAGGAGGCAGGTACTTGTTCCTTTTGCTACTGGAGGCAGAGCCAGCCTCGGCCTAATTCTAGATCAGGAATCAGTAAAAACTTTTTCTGTAAAGGGTCATGTAGTAAATATTTCTGGCTCTGCATGGGAGGCTATATGATGTGTTGCATGCATCGGCTCTGCTGTGCAAAAGTGACTGCTGACAATACATGAACAAATGAGCATGCTTTCATTCCAATAAAACTTCAGGAACAAAAACAGGTGGAAAGCTGGATTAGTTTACTGACCCCTGGGCTAGATCACAGTCACAGATACATAGTAAGCTTTGAGTTGTTTGAATGTCTTGCCTTGCCAGTTTAGTTATTACATTACACTTTTATGTTTCTGGTATAAAGTACTTTTCTGTATCATTTCCAACCTATTAGGGGGTCACTGTCAATAGTAGTGACTCCTAGTGCTTAGTATTTGATCAGTTTCAAGTACTGGACATTTTTATTAAGAGATGAGGCTATTTCTGCATATTATTCTTTTACTTTGTATACTTCGTGAACTTCTGTATTGAAATATTTATTCAACATCTATGCAGAAATCACTTGCAATAAGATATGTCAGCTGCTACATTATTAGAAACTGATATATACTATTTAAATTCCATCAGGCCTAAGATCATGTCGATTTTGTGTAATGCCTGCTTTCAAGTATAAGAGCCACATACCAAGTTCACAGTCCTGACTGGATGACATCCCAAAGATTGAGACTCAGAAGCCAACCTTATTGGGGGTCCCCAATCTAGTACATTATGAAGTGAATCAGACCTTGGTAACCCAATCATTCTTGACTTCCTTTTTAACATGATAAGAAAGATCATGCTTTCGCTATTAATTGATGAAGTCAACTCGAAAGAAGACAATTTAGCTGAGAAGAAGAAGCAATCAGATTTGTGATTTGGAGATTTTGAGAGAGGAGCAGGGGTGTTTTTTAGGTTTCCTTAGCTGCTCATTGAAATCTGCACCACAGAGTGCCCTAAGCATGAAAACCGAAGCTTCCCTCCAGCTTCTGGTATGTACCTTTGTTATTCAGCCTTCTTAGAAAGGTTTCCAGTCTGTCCAACTTCAGGTCCGATTCCAACTGCATGTCTGGTCTGGCTTCGATATCTAGGCAAGCAGAAACCATCCATGAGAGCTGCGACTCGCACTCTTCTGATCTGAGACCCACAGGTACAATTGGGTACCTCAGTGACTTACCTTCCAAGGGTTTAGACACTGGCGTGGTGCCCCTCGTTTTATTGCAAATAGGAGATGCCACTGGAGTTATGGCAGTGGGTGATGCCAAACCTGTAGAACATCAAAGGAGCGATTTAGTATCTCTGGATCATTTCTGGAGATTCCTAGGACCCTGCTGGCTATTAGTCCCAATGTAGATTTTACAACTTCTAGAACTTACACACATGCGCGAATGTGCACGCACGCGTGCATTCGGCAGGTGCCATGACTATGTAGGACCACTGCAAATGTGGATAGAATTTTATAGTTTCTAGGGACTATAATAGGTGAGAAGCTACTACAATGAGGACATGTGAGAACATATGCCCATAATCTGTAAATGGAATAAGAGTGTACAAGAGGCATCAGAATATACTTGAACAAACGGAGTGGTGGGTTCTGAAGCCCCTTTGAGGCAGTGGAGGTGGTTCAAGAGGAAGTATATCTGCACCGTGTCCCATAGAAGAAGTGGAGAATGGGCCGTGTCACAGTAGCGGGCTCATGGCCCCTCACACTGGAGTTTTCCCGCAGGCGGGGATGCGGTGGGGGCAGTGTGGCCTTTGCGGCATCCTTCGGAGTGTGATTTTATTGAGCAATAGCCCAAGGAGTGCTAACCTTTTAGAAGAAAGACACAGAAGAGGTTACACTTAAATTGATTTATGATTGTTGAAGGGTCACATCCATCTGGGGTGTGGCTGGGAACTAGCGATATGCTTTCACATCTATTTACCAAGGAGCAGAGTGGGGAATCTTTTAAGAGTGTAAAGGTGGGGCGCCTGGGTGGCTCAGCCGGTTAAGCATCCAACTTCGGCTCAGGTCACGATCTCATGGTTTGTGAGTTCAAGCCCCACATTGGGCTCTGCACTGGCAGTATGGAGCCTGCTTAGGATTCTCTCTCTCTCTGCCCCTCCCCCACTCTAACTCTAGCTCAAAAAAAAAAAAAATATATATATATATATAAAATATATAAAATATATAACTAGCTCCAAGATAAACTATACATATATACACACACATATGTACATATATATATACATATATACGTATATGTATACATATATATATATATATGTGTGTGTGTACATATGTGTGTGTGTGTGTGTGTGTGTGTGTGTGTGTGTGTGTGTGTGTGTATGGTGTAAAGGATGAAAGAAAGAGATTCCAGCACAGAGAAGGTAACTGGTTGGGACAAGAAACCTTAAATAAAGGCAAAGATGAGCACTTTGTTCCTCGCCTAGGTAGAAGGGATTGATAAGGAAAGGAACCAGTGCATTTACGGAGAACAGACTGAAATGTTAACGTTCACAGTATTCACTTGTAATAAATATGAAATCGTCAGATGACATTGCCCTTTCAGCACCCCTCAGAGAACCGCATCTGGAGAATACGTAACTAGGTGCCTATCGCTTACAAGGAAAAATGAATGAATGAATTGCTCTGCTCCTTCCTCCTGTTAGCTGGAGAGGGATGTGGAACAGCATAAAACTTTCAATGAAAAATACTGCAATGTAGTTTAAAGTTTCAGTCTTAGGTGATATTCTAAAAGTGTTTCTCGGCAGGTACCTGTATTTACTTGATGATGTCAATAAAAATTTAAAAATTTACTTCAATAACCCGACCTGCCGCAGGTTTCTATCAGCGAGGAAGCAAACGTTCTTGAGAGATAATAAAGTAAAAGTTGGTATCACAGGCAGTACAGGTGCAGCTCGCCATCACCTACTAACAGGATGCACAGGAGAGGAAGAGTCCCTTAGCACAGAGATCACGAATGCTGAAGGGAGCAGAGGGGCCCCAACTCCTGGAAACCTGGCCCTCTGCGCCATTGGGGCGCCCCCTGCCATCCGTTCAGGCAGCCGCACAAGAGCTCCTAGCAGTGGGACATCTCTATCCCAACTAAAGACCAGGGTTTTTCCTTAGGAGGGAGGACATGTAAATTTAAATGACACCAATAAGTCAGCCAGAGAAAAGACAGATACCGTGTTTTCACTAGGATGTGGAATGTGAGAAACTTAACAGGAGACCACAGGGGAAAGGGAAGGGGAAAAAATAGTTTAAAACAGAGAGGGAGGCAAACCATAAGAGACTCTCCAACACAGAGAACAAGCTGAGGGTTGATGCACACCCGAACCCACGCGCCCACGCAGAGCATGTCCATCCCTCCCCCCGCTCTGACCTTTCTTCACCATCCTGCCGGCCACCGTGAACTGGGTGGAGTCGTTGGCTGCTCCTTTGCCTTTGGTCTTCCAGGCTTCTTCTCTCACAGTGATGAGGTGCTTCCTCTCTTCGATAGTCATCTGGCTCTCCCGACTTTCTGTGACCCGCTGTTTGTAAAGTGTACCGGGGAGGAGAGGGGAGAGGGAGATGACAGAGACGCGAATCTTAGCGGGTGGCATCGCGCGAGCCGAAAGTCAGGCAAACGAACAGGAGGGCTACACTCTCCACAAACGTCTGTCACCGTTCTGTCGGAAACAGGTTTGGCTTCCCTACTTCCAGCTTGGGTCAGAGATCGCCATCAAGGACCATGAAAATTTAGGTTAAAACTGTGATTTTTTTCTTTTTCCCACTCGTTTGTTTGGAATACTGGAACACCAAAATGATACTTGGGAAAAATCAACAAAAATAGACTGTCTTCGTGCCATGAATTTCCCAGGGTTTTAAAGTTGCTCTGTTCTGGGCCGCCTAGGTGGCTCAGTTGGTTGGTTAAGCGTCCGACTTGGGCTCAGGTCATGATCTCATGGTTCACGAGTCTGAGCCCTGCACCAGGCTCTGTGCTGACCGTTCAGAGCCTGGAGCCTGCTTCGGATTCTGTGTCTCCCTCCCTCTCTCTGCCCCTCCCCCACTCACACTCTGCGTCCCTCTCTCTCTCTCAAAAATAAACATTAAAACAATTATAAAGTTGGTATGTTTTACCTAGCTAAACTTGGCTGATTAGGAAATTTTATCCATATATAGTCACAAAACACATGGTCAATCCAGAAAATCTCATCCACTTGAGTTCATGAGGAACACGGTCAATTATGAAGGAGAGAAAGCTGATTAGGAATAAAGTATGCTACAAGAGGGTTTTCTGGAACTCAGCATGCTTTTTCTGAGACAACTGTGTTACATGGGCAGCTAGGCAGGTCAGCCCATGAAAGTGACTTTTAGGCCCTAGTATATCTGACATTGAGGATAAATTGTACTATAGACATAATCTACATATAGAAAAACATTTCCACCTAAAAAATATTTTCAAAAGCTTCTAACTGAAAGATACCTGCCTCTTCAGTTTCTAAGCCACTGAACTCATTTGGTCTGGGGGAAAGAGGCTTAGGGGGACTGAGGGAGGCCGGGCTCAGGACACTCGGGGCCAGTGCAGGGGAAGGGGTCGGCCAGGGACAGAGGGTGTGGATGATGGTGGTGGGGGACACTGGGGCGGGAGGCCTTCAGTGGCGGTAGGACAGAGTTTGCTTTCCCTTCTCCTCCTCCGTGATGCTCTCCTCTCACTACCAAACCCCTCTCCGAGAGCGACTTGGAATTAGGGTCCTTGCGCAACTCATGAGTGGGAAAGTTCAAGAGAAGTGTTTTTAAATTTTTTTGACAATTTGTTTTGATAAAATTGGAAACGTATCCAGTGGCAGGGGGCACGGGCCGGGGAGAGAAGCAGGGGCAGGTGCTGTGGGAGCAAGTGTTGAGGAGGGCAGAGAGGAAAAGCCTCCTCCCAAGCAGAAGGAGCTTCCCTCGCTGGCTGTCCGCCCCAGGATGGCTCCCACGGCAGGGGTTCTTACACTGGCGTGGCCTCCTGGCTTTGTGCATTTGCTTTCACCTCAGCCTTTTCTCAGACCCGAGGTGTGCCCTTCCTGCCGGGGCCTTTGCTTGTAAGCTACAGATAAGCTTGCCTTAGCCTCTGCTGGCAGTCTCCCCAGCAACTCTTCCCTTGTGGGAAAACCGGGAGACCCCCGAGGGGCAGTATGTCAGATTCTGTCCCTCCACACAGCCCATCCCACTGTGGCCAATTAGCTTCCGTTAACTGACCAGCAGAAAATAACTTCCAGATTCATTCAGCAAGAAAGCAGAGATGGGCACAGTTCATCCTCCTCAAACACTGGAATAATGGAGGCTGATGCAGGAGAGGGTTCCTTCCCTCCCGTCCAGAAAAGATGTACATAAAACCACATCTGCCCTGACAACATATGGTTTCAGCCATGAACATGGACTTGTCCAACATCTAGTTTGTGAATCTTTTGTAGACGTCTTCTACAGAGCAATCACTGCCAGAAGGGATTTTGAGATCCTTGGTAATTTAGGTTAAAAAAAAAAACAACACACCCTTTTCCTGAAGAGATAGGACAACTAAAAGCAATGCCTGATCCTGGCTTGGATCCTAGACGGGGTGGGGTGGGGACTAAAAGGGACATGGTTGGGGTGGAAGGTGGGGGGGAACGGACACAGTTGGAAATGGGCTGTGGATTAAACATTGCATCAGTGTTGAATGTCCTCATCTGGATCACATTACTGTGGTTATGGAAGTAAGCCAGACTGAGTATATGCCCCCAAATCTCATACATTGAAACCTAAGCCCCCGTGTGACGTATTAGGAGGTGAGGCCTTTGGGAGGAGTTGGGTCATGAAGGTGGAGCCCTCCTGAAGAGGAGTAATGCCCTTATAAAGGACACCCCACAGAGCCCCCCTGCCTCTTCCACCATGTGAGGACAGCCATCATGTGAGGAGCAGATGGTCGTCCAAGAACCAGCAAGAGGGCTCTCAGTAGACACTGAATCTACTGACACCTTGATCTTGAACTTTCAGCTTCCAGAACTGTGAGAAATCAATTTCTGTTTATAAGCCACTCAGTATATAGTGTTAGGGTAGCCCAAACTATCTATCTATCTATCTATCTATCTATCTATCTACCTACCTATCTATATCATGTATATGTATAGGAGACAGAAGGGGACAGGAGGAAGTCAGCAGTGGGGGCTGGGGTTGAGGGAGGAAAGGAGACATGAGTGGGGGCAGCCAGAAAGTGCCAACAGTTGGTGGCTTTGGTAAGGAGATGACAGTGCCCTATCACAGTAACTTTTTTTTTTATCAGTTTTAAATTTTATCCAAATAAAATATTATCCAAAAGTTAAAAAGCCTTTTCCTTTACTTTCCCACTCATGACTGGGGGGATGACCCTCATTCCAAGAAGTCTCTCAATCACATAACCCTTATTAAATAAACTATGCCAGGAAGACCTCGTCAAAATTCAAAAAAGATAATATGTTTTCTTTGACAATGAAGTTTCAGGAATGAATTTTAATCAAATCAATATAGCACTTGGCTTAAAGCATTTCGAAAAAGCATATGAAGCACCAAGAAAGTTTGCTTCTCCAAAGACCCAGATATCACCAGTTCTGGTGAACTTGGTGACACATCTCCAAAGTTCTGGGTGTGGTTCATGACTCAAAAAAATGGCATCCCCGAATCAACAACTCCATCTCCCAAAGCGCTCAGATTCCCCTGGAGCTTCTGGAATAACGTGGTGGATATGAGCCCTGGAATGATACAGCTGTTGTAGGACTTAAAGCTTCCAGTAGTTTGCCGTATCTTTATTATGGAGTATTTTTTTTCACTCCCTTCTCAATATTAAGATTAAATGTAAAAGCTTTGCCTCTCTAAAAGTTTTATTTTAACTTTGCCAGTTAGTGAAATTGGTTTAGGGTCCCTACTTGCTTTATCTGACTTCAGATGGCTCTAATGGGGTATACAGTTTATTGATTCACTGAAAAAATACAGTTTCTCAAAAGTTGCTATTAAACTTTGAACTCAAAATGTGAAAACAAGATACACATCTTTGTCTATTTACTTTTTTAGCTTTAAATTTCATTATTGTCTTGTCTTGGTTTTCCCTTCTAAGGTTTTTTTCCTTGTTTAGAGAAGGGCGTAGTATTGTATCCTAATAAGTATTGTACCATTTTCCAGGCTTGTGTAGATTGGCTGGAATAGTGAGAGAATTGGGGAAGAAAAGGAATAGAAGCCCACCTGCCTTGTCCTTCACTCTTTCAAATGCAGATCCCATGAAGGTGGTGCCCCGACATGGAGACAGGGAGGGGAAGGAACAGTGTGTGTGTGTGTGTGTGTGTGTGTGTGTGTGTGTGTTTATAGAAGGCAGTGTAACAAGCGAAACAGTTGGGAAGCAAGGCAGGTCTTAGGGATGGACAGAGATTTGGTAGTACACTGCTTGAAATTATGTAAAGAGTCAATCTGCAAGAATGTTTTCAGGTTATGGCACTATTCTGTATACCTACTGAAAATGCCTAGTACAAATCTTCCCACATGTTGCTGACAGGTGATAACGGTAAGAAACAGATCTACCACGCTTTAATAGGATTACTACTCTCCCATTAACACAATTAGAGAGCTTCATGGTTAGGAAATACTGTGATCTGGCTTTTAAAGTTTTATCTTATTCACATCTAGTTAAACTACAGTGTTGGAAGAAATTATAAGAGCACAGATGAAGTAGTAAAAATAAGGCAAAGTAAAAAATCAGTACTTCTTGCTTTTAAAAAATGCTATCACCATTTCGAATTCTGTGTACTGTTAAAAGAAATATGACTTTGCCCCCTCCTTTGGTGATTTCAGTACCTCATTAGTGCATGCAGCCTCAAGTGGCCTGAACAAAATATGAAAAAGACCACAACTAGGCTTAGACCTCAAAGTAACCATAACGTGGTCTTGCCACATCTACCAGGGACTAAGATGAAGGGAGGGGAATACAGGGAAATCTTATTCTGGTACAGTTGGGAGGCATGTGAGGAAGAAGAAAATGTGTGTTAAAGCCCAACAAAGAGACAAACAGTCCATTTAGACAGAACGTGTGTGCTGTTGTAATGCTCTGTTTTCTTTTCTGAGCCTCTGCATTAGTGAACACAGATACCAGGACTGCAGGAGGAAAGGAGTCTCAGAGAACACTGATAAGCTAATGCTAAAAGGTTGGTACATAAAATATTTATCTGGGAAAGTTGTCAAGATACAAAAATATAGATTTTTAAGCCTATTTTAATGTTGAAGTGATTAAACATAAACTACCTGTGGTAAATGGCATTTTTCTTAAAACTTAAAAATATATGGAGAGATAATCCCATGTTCATGGATTGGAAGCTGCAACATTGTCAAGATGCGAGTTCTTTCCAACTTCTTACAGATGCCAGTTCTTCCTACAATTTGGTACAATTTCAGTAAAAATCCCAGCAAGTCACCTTGTGGATTCTGACGAACTGATTCTAAAGTTTATATGGAGAGGGAAAAGATCCAAAATAGCCAATACAATATTGAAGGAGAAGAATGAAGTTGGAGGACTGACCCTACCTGATTTTAAGATTTACTGTAAAGTTACAGTAATCAAGAAAAAACCAAACAGATAAATAGATCAATCCCACCTGGGTGGCTCAGTTGATAAGCATCTGATTCTTGACTTTGGCTCAGGTTATGATCTCACAGTTTGTGGGTTCAAGCCCCACATTGGGCTCTTTGCTGACAGCATGGAGCCTGCTTGGGATTCTGTCTCCCTCTTTCTCTGCCCCTTCCTCACTTGCTCCCAAAAAAAAAGAGGGGGGGGGGGGAGGGAAAGAGCCCAGAAATACATTCATACAAATATACTCAACTAATCTGTGAAAAGTCCAAGGCAATACAGTGAACATAAGACAGTCTTTTCAACAAGTGGTTCTAGAACAACTGGACATCCACATGAAACTAAAAAAAAAAAAAAAAAAAGAAAAAAAAAAGAGAGAAAAAGAATCTAGACACAGACTTTACATCCTTCACAAAAATTAACTCAAATGAATCATAAATCTAAATGTAAAATGCCAAACTATAAAATTTGTAGAAGATAACATAGAAGAAAACTCTAGATGACCTTGAATTCAACGATGACTTTCTAGATGTAACACTAATGAAAGAATTGATAAACTGAAATTCACTGAAATGAAAAAGCCTTTGCTCTGTGAAAGCCACTGTC
Source organism: Panthera uncia (assembly GCF_023721935.1). NCBI lineage: Eukaryota > Metazoa > Chordata > Mammalia > Carnivora > Felidae > Panthera > Panthera uncia. Next base: position 27,134,369 of record NC_064809.1, on the reverse strand, counting down.
AAGAGAATGAGAAGACAAGCCACAGACGGAGAAAAAATATCTTCAAAAGACACATCTGATAAAGAAATGTCATCCAAAAATATACAAAGAACTCTTAACACTCAACAATAAGAAAACAACCGATTAAAAGACGGGCAAAGATTGGAACAGACATCTCACCAAAGAAGATCTATGGGTGGCACACAAGCATATGAAAAGGTGTTCCAAATCATATGTCATTGGGACATGTCATTGCAAATTCAGACACCTGTGAGATACCACCACACGCCCATCAGAATGGCCAAAATCCAGAACACTGACAAGAGCAAGTGCTGGGAAGGATGTGCAGCAACAGGAACTCTGGGGTTTTTTTCGCTGGTGGGAATGCAAACTTGGGTACAGCCACTTTCTAAGACAATCTGGCAGTTTCTCACAAAACTAAACATACTCTTACCATATGATCCAGCAACTGTGCTCCTTGAGACCCAGATGAGTTGAAAATCTATAGCTACGCAAAAACCTGCGTATGGATATTTATAGCAGCTTTACTCATAATTGCCAAAACTTGGAAGCCACCAAGATGCCCTTCAGCAAGCAAATGGATAAATAAACCGTGGTACGTGCTCGCTTCGGCAGCACATGTACTAAAATTGGAACGATACACAGAAGTTAGCATGGCTCCTTGTGCAAGGATGACACACAGATTCATGAAGTGTTCCATATTTTTAACCAAACAAACTGTGGTACATCCAGCGAGAATATTATTCAGGATTAAAAAGAAACAGGCTATCAAGTCATAAAAAGACATGGAGAAACTCAAATGCATATTACAAAGTGAAAGAAGCCAGTCTGAAAAGGCTACCAACTCAATGATTCCAACGATATGACATTCTAAGAAAGACAAAAGCACAGAGACAGTAAAGAAATTGCCAAGGATTAGAGGGAGGGAGGTATAAACAGATGGAGTGCAGAGGTTTTTTAGGGCAGTGAAACTAGTCTATATGACACTGTAATCAATGATGGATATATGTCACTATGCATTTGTCAAAATCTAGAGAATGCACACCAAGGCTGAACCCAGATGTAAACTATGGACACTGGGCAATAATGATGTGTCAATGTAGGTTCAACAATTTTAACAAATGTACCACTCTAGTGTGGGATGTTGGTAGTGGGGAAGGCTATGTGTGTGTGTGGGGGGCACAGAAGGTATATGGGAAATCTCTGTACTTTTGGCTCAATTTTGCTGTGAACCTAACACTCCTTAAAAAATAAAGTTTATTTAAAAAGTGTATAGATGTGTGTGTGTGTGTGTGGGTGCGCAATATACAAAATTTATATTTAAAGAGTTCAATGATACATCTTTTCTTTTAAAGTTTAATATGACTTATTTAGAAGAAACCATCCATCCCTGCTCCCCCTTAGTGACAGAATGGCAGGTTTGCTCCAGATTTCGGCCTATCTTTTGGGGTGGACACTGCTGTCTGTGTGGGGCTGGCCTCTCACAGATCAGAATTCTCAACTCCAGAGGAGCCTAGGAGAGTTAAGGAAGAGGCTGCCTTGGGGAGAAAAATGGGCAGATTCCATTGTGAAGATGTCAAGAAGTAGCAGGAGGGCTCACCAGGCACCTCTCTCTGACAGCACTCTGTCCCTCTCGTATTTGCAATGAGGTCTTTGTGCCTCTCACTCAAAGACCTGTTTTGTCGTCACTAGTCCTGACGGAACAGTATAGTATAGTCATGAGATTTTTAGATGGAGGACGCCTTAGAGGTCTGAAAGTCCCCATTCCGATGAGGAGACGGAGGCCCGCAGAGGGAAATGGCTAGGTAAGTTCCCTCAGACAGTTGGAGGCGAGAATCTTGGATTCGTGACAAAGCGGACGCAGGCACTTTTCACAGCTATTTTGACACCAGGGACATTCCAAGGGGAATAAAAACCAACCACTGGTATTTCTGGCTTTAAACATCATCATGTATTATGTACCAGCAGGATTATTCAGCCCAAGCCAGGTCTCCCTTCTGGGGTGGGGCTCAGATGAGGTACTGTGAAGACAGAAGGTAAGGGGGCAGGAGGTCTGTGCTTCCTCCTTTCAGGAGATGACTGCAAGCAGTTCCTGTCAGAATAGCCTCTTCCTTGCTCTGTCTTCCTCTCAGGCCCGTCCACACTCAACTGCCTCCACCACACCTTCCCTTACCAAGCTAAGCAAGATGGCAGGGTTCCTGAGTGGGAGCTGGAACACTCTGGTAAGTTCCTTGGGCTCCTGACTTGACTTAGAATATAATGCTTGGAGATTAAAAGGGGAAATTTTCCTCTTACACCAGTTCCGTGATTATGAGGTGAATTAATGCCATCAAGTCTAAGAGTCTGACCCAAGGATGTGAAATGTGTGACAGACTGTAAATATATGAAGATCTGATCCCGCGCTCTCTCGCTCGCTCTCTCTCACACGCACACGCAGAAACACAAACACGCACACCGAAATGCTGCAAGGGAGTTACTTCTCCAAACAAAACAAGTTCTTCCCTACTGCTCGGAAATTGCAATGAGGCTTAAAATGTGTAGGCTTTTCCTCACCTGATTAATAGATACAAAAGACAGGTATTTATGGGCAGCAGGTATAGCAGGAGAATAAGTAGAAGCATATACAGGTTCCTATAGAGCAAAGCAAGAGGATTAGAGGTGAAAAGAGAAGGTTTATCAGAGCAGGGTGGGGAAGAGGAGAGACAAAAACAAGGATTTCTTGGACAGAATGTTAATTTACTCATTGCAATTTCAGCTCTCTTTTCAAGAGAGTCCTTCCCGTTTGTTTTCTTAGAATGCTAACATAAATCCATATGAGCACAGTAAATACACCCGAGTCAGGTCTGTGCTGTAATTAAATGAGCTAACGACAAGATTCCTGCAATTTATATGGTAACTCGGTTACGGAGAGGGGAACCAGGACTTTAATGGACAGCTTTAGCATTTAACGTAAAATATCTCATTTGAAGTCGTTTCTAATTTTTCATTCTATGATTTAAAAAAAAAAATTAAAGTAACAGGATAGCTCTCTTCTCTGGATAGAGGCGGCATCTTGCCTCAGGGTAAGAAACCAAACACCAGGGCCTCAGAGGGAACCATCACTGATGAGATTACATGTGGTGAGGTAGACGTAGAATTCTGGCTGTCATCTAGAGGACACCTATGTTAGAGTCAGGCTTACCCAAAGCAGATTAGAAATGGCACTATCATCTGCAAATCCTCCTTCTTCCTACAGGTTAAAACAAATAGGAAACATTGCGGACTGCTGGAAGAGTAGGGTTGGGTTAAGGGTGTCACAATCATTTTCAAGGATTTTGTGCCTGGGTTCCATTAGATGCATGCGCATGCTCACACACACAGTCAGGTGGCCCAAACACCAAGTAAACTCACATTCCATCAGTGGGATGAGAATCTTTAATTTGGAGGTCATACCATCAGCCTTTTCTCTCCCTCCTCCCTTAGGCCTTTCAATGGACTGTTTCCTGAATTGTGATTTGGAATTTCAAAGGCAGCAGACAATTAGACCCTGAATTGGCAGATTTACCTTCCTTGAATCTTCAAGAATGTGCCCTGGGGACATTATAGGTCTCAGCTTGATTTCCCCTGACCTGAAACTATAGAGCGCAGCTGGATATCCAGTCCGTATCTGTGACTCAGACATAGAGCTGGGTGGTGATGGCAAAGTCTATAAAGGCATTTTATTTCCTGGAAAAAAGTCTGATATACTGGATGATTATCTTAACAAACCGCATGGGACTCACTATCTGCCTTAAGGTCAAGTATGCCAAAATGAGGTTGAGATTTAGAGTAATTACTCGATAAAAATAAATACATGCAACTGAGCTGTAACAGACAGACTCCTGCTTTTACAACTTTGCATTATTTTTCTCGCTCTTTGGATGGAATGAGTTACCCTGGAAGAAACGGTCTCCAGATCAGGTTCAAGTGCACACATTCCATACAGTGTGGACCAGGCCAAATCTAGAAACCAAATGGCCTTCTCATCTTCAGAACTCATTATAGATGTTGCAAAAGCAAAAATGTCTAAGTCAGGTTAGCACTGCCCTAGACTAAACCAAAAACGGGAGAAAGAAGAAAGAAGAGTGGCCTAGAGAGAGGAAGGGAAAGAAAAAGGAGAAAGAACCCAGATTGGTTGTTACAGGAAATGAGAGAGTCAGCCATGTAAACGATTGGTGCTCGGAAGCTCCAAACCATCAATCCTGATTCTGGGGGAATAAATTTGGAAAGCTGAGAACTCCTATTAAGTTACAGATTCTCTGAGACATGACTAGTCTTTTACTAGGGGAAGGAAAACTCTACCTTAGTTCTCCAAATCTATTCATGGGCTAAAAGAATATTTTCTTACCAGATAGGATCCCAAAGGAGATGCTGGTTAGAGCAACCACAGATTGGTTTCGTTTGAGGACAAACTCTTTGACAGAGACAAAACACTTACAGATTTTTAAGGCATCCTTTCACATTTTTTTTAACGTGGTTCCTAGACAATCTAAGATCACTTATGTTGCTCACATTCTATTTTTATTGGACAGCAAGGATTTTCAGAGGGGCAATGGCTGTGATTTCTAGACAGTCCTGTCTCTAGTTCCTGTCTCCTCTGCATTTCCACATGCTGCATCTCGTGGGACTGCACTTACGACACCCAAAAGCTGAAGGAGGGCAAACTGTAAAAGGATCGGCACCCAGAAATTATGTGCCCTTCATGAATGCACAAACTGTGCCGCAAGTGATGCCTTGACTCTATAACCAGCCCCCTTCGTGTCTTGGTGTTAAAGATGGAAGGTTCCGGAGCTTGCTCCCCTTTGCAGAGCTCTCCGGCAGCAAGCCTAGATCCAGCCCATGCAGCAAGATCCCATCGGCATGCACCAGGCAGCATGAACGTCCTTCTCTCTCTGGGGCAGGATTCAGACACCCGGCAAGTGGTGGTGTCTCTCAAGGACTCCTCAGCTGTGGGGGGACTGCCTGAAGACAGAGTAGGCTCGAGGCACCTCACATCTAAGCCCAGCGAAGGTGTGACTGAAATATACTGCCAGCCCTTGGGAAGAAAAGAAGCCAAGGGCTTATCAGGGGCCATGTGCAAACCACTTGACCTCAACAGAACTTGAGATTTCCCAATGTCTGCCACAAAAGCCTAAAATAGATCCGCTTATTTTAACTTCAAAGAGCTTACCGTCTCAGGCCAGAGTGAACTAGGTCACTGAGGAGGAGGAGGAGGAGGAATAGTGAGTTCACTACTGCTGCAGAATCTGCAGCGTCCAGGAGCCCAGAGACATCCCTGCACACATGGGCCCCAGGCACACTTAGGGCCCCAGTGCTTCTGTTGACTGTATTTCCACCCCCAGGGCTACCCTACCCTGCTTACGACTCTTGCCTTCTGAAAACCTTAGCCAGGTGTGAGGCAGTTCAGATCTTACTCCCTACGCTCACAGCCTTCTGGTGGTCACAGCTCAAATGATCCCCCAATCTCCTGCAATCCCCCAATGCGATAGGGCTCTTATCGCATTCACTCCTCACAAGGACTCCAGCTGGCCATGTGCACAATAGCTCTGTTTGAACTTCTGCCTGGCCATAGGGGACTGTCAGCTCCTATGGCTCCTTTGCATCTTCCAAAAGGACCAACAGGAGGTGAGTGTTAAAGTCTTTTGAAGCGGTGATTTCAAAACCCTTTTAGATAAAGTTTGTGGGCAACAGGGATACGATCGAAGGACCCTGGCTGTTTTTTCCATTTCAGGATCTCATTCTTGAAATCCAAATTTCACACCTACGCTTTTAAATATCCGACTGAATTGGAGAACTTTACAAATGGCTGAAATCACATGTCTTTAGCCATTATCTTTAATATCATATATGTCTCAAAAAAGGAAATATAAATTGTTGTTCCAATTTAACGTATGAAGACACACAGGTACCATATAAAGGAGTATCAGAGTTCCTGCCTCACCGTCCTGCATGGATGCTTCCCTTTCATGTAAGTTTCTGCATGCATAAAGGCCACATTCACTACTCCCCTCTGCCACAGATGCTAAGTTGTTTTAGAACTAAAGGAGGTACAGGTGATCGTCCTGTTGGAAGTGGTTTTTTTGTTTGTTTTTCATTTCTGTTTGAAGACTTTTAACACTAGAAGTTGGCCAGAGGACGTGTCACACGTGGCCACCTTGCCTCCAGCCAGCACATGCATTTACAATCGTAGGGCCAAGCAACAGGAAAGTTACCGTCCGCTTTGAAAGTGTGCACTAACTCGTCAAAAGCTGGTCATCATTACACTCGTAATTTAACAGTTCATCACTGCTTTTCCATAGGACATGCTTGCCAGTATCGATAACAATGTATTACTTGATTTTATTTAAACTTGTAACATAGGTTGCTGTACATCCTCAACAAAAGGCACACCGGCTCACTGTAAAACATGCTCAGGATCACGAAAATAAGTACGCACTGACCACCGTCATGTCCTTGTTCTGGGTGCGTGGGTTTTAAATCTCAGTGTGGCGCATTCGAGTCCACATTTGATATGCCAACTTATAAACTGCTAGTGGTCGATTAAAGACTTTCATTACAAAGGTTTTAATAACATTGTAAAGTCAGACTGTGTTTCAGGAAGGTTTTAAACCGAAGTAAGAGTACACACTTCAAAATGTAGGGACTTGCTTGCGGACGCCTTATGTATGCAGTGCTCTCACCAGTTTGATAACATCTCAAGCCTTTACCTTTTGATCAATTTCAGCTGCTGTGTGACAGGTGCAGAGTGCGAACCCAAAAGGCAAGACAGTGTTTCACAGGGTGGTAATTAGTCAAGGTATGCATGCTCGCCTATCTGATGCACGTCCAGGCATGATGTTAGTTGAGTGCTTTTCCCGAACACGTAAAGCATTACCTTCTTCTTGAGGGACTGTTCCGTATCTTGTATGTGCAGGCCACCGGCGATAGACGCTTTGCCATACTCCTGCTTTCTGCTAAGTCTGTTTTTCCAATCCTCTTCACCGCTTTTCCTCAACAGTGCTAATCTGAGGGGAAAACACGCCAACCAAAAGGGGTTCAGCACCACACTCTTACTTGTAACAGAACCATAATTTGGGTCAGTTAGAAGTCTTTGGTCAATACGTGACCACAGCTACTGAATTTTAATCTTTTTGAATTTCATTTATCCTGAAGTAAGTTATGCCTGGAAAATTAACATAACCATTCCCTTTTCTAAGATGCACCCCCCCCCAAATTTTAAGTTGATTACAATGCAAACCTGAAATCTCACTTGCCAGATAAAGATGCTTCATCATTCTACCAAAGGAATCTCTGTGTTTTTCCCTTGCCCTTACCCTGAGAGCAAAGAGATTAAGGTAACCATCCCCAGAGAAAAATGTCTTCTAATGACCCCTTCTGGTCACTTGGTAAAATAGCATTTAATGACTACAGCTGGATTGGATAGTACTCCTTTGCAGAAAACACAGCAGAAATGGGTTTCAAAACTAAAAGCTATAAAAAATTAACCATCGTCTTGTACCTTTCAATAAAAGGCAAATGAATGTTTAAGATTTTCTTCTCTTCCTGTACTCTAAGCCTGTCCTTTTCCTCCAAATGCACTTGGTCTTTCGAATCTATCTTCTAAATACAGAAACTGTTCTCTACAAACCCATTTTTGAAAAATGATTACTCCAACTTTCCTCCTGGGGAAAGCCACATACAAAAAAAGATCTAATTAATTGAGATTTTTACCTAACCTACTTTAGCTCAACTCTGGTGTAACTTGATATGGAGCTGCCTGGATGCTACAATCTGTGAAAGGCTATTTTCGTGAGCATGAGGCTGTTTTGGCTCACTCCCCTACGATGAACGAAGCAGTCTTGGGCATTTAAGTTGGACAAACATGGGAAAGATAAAAGGGAAAAATGTGGTTATCGTTAAACTCATTTGAGCTGATGCTCAAACAATTTAAAGACTGGGAAAAAAAAGGATTTAGACCCCTTTTGCTCTCTGCAGAGCCTGCCCGGCCAAGTCTTTTAAACATCCTAGTGCACGTGCATAACTTGCATATTTTAAAGCAGCACATCAACCCTAGCTTGGCCGTGAACTCTGGTCAAGTAGCCTGGCCTCCTTTCCGTATTGGTCATACTGGGAACTGGACTCAATGGTCTCTTAGGTCCCTTCTACTAATTTTCCTCACTCCACTAAATATTTGAATTGGAGATGGGATGAAATATATTCTGCTCCTCGATAAAAGTTTTTCTAAGCAAATAAAAAAGCAAACTTTCCAGGACTTGAATAAGAATCCACTTCCATCTACAAACTTATACACAATCATACCTTAACCTTAACTTGTCCATTCATTCAAATAACACAGAGTAAGCAACAAAGAAAAGAACTCCCCCAAAGGGGCAGAAGCTTCGAACTCTGGACCTATCCCTTACTCTTCCTTTTCCTTCCCTTCCTTTCCGCGATGCGACAGATAAGACCTCAAATGACCATTCTATAAAACTGATATAATGCCACTTATCAGTCTGTGATACTGTGATTTATAATGGGAAATATATACTTGGTTTTCATCAACTTTCTGGGCCTAGAGCTGCCGAAACCCTTGGAATTTCCTAAGTGATGAGAATGACAGAGGTGTCTATTAATCAGGTGCATTTGGGGAAGCACCTAAGGATGGGAACTGGTTGCCTCTAATCACAAATATTGATTAGAGGGGTGGGACTTTCAGTTTCACGCCCCCTGACTTCTGGAGAGGGGAGAGTGGCTGGAGGTGGAATCTCTCACCAATGGCCAATGATCTAATCGACTACGCCTATGTAATGATGCCTCTATAAACACCCAGAAGAATGGGGCTCAGACAGCTTCTAGGTTGGTGGACATGTGGAAACTGGGGGAGAGGAGTGCGCTTGGCGAGAGCGTGGGGGCTCCACGCCCTTTCCCTATACCTGGCGCTATGATCTTCCATCTAACTCTTCTTGTGTTATATCCATCCATAATAAACTTGAGATCTAGTGAGCAAAACATTTATTTAAGTTCTGTGAGATTCTCTAGTAAATCAAACCCAAGGAGGGGGTCACTGGAATCTCCAATCTATAGCCTGTAGGGTGAAAAGCCCAGGTGACAACGTGGCCCTGTCACTGGCATCTGAAGTGTGTGTGTGTGTGTGTGTGTTGGGGGGCAGTCTTATAGGATGGAGCACTTAACCTGTAGAATCTGATGCCAACTCGAGGTACACAGCATCAGAATTGAGTTGAATTGTAGGACTCCTAGCTGGTGTCAGAGACACTTGGTGGTGGAGGAAAAAACCCACATTGGCGATGAGAGTCGGAATCGTACTCTCTAAGACAGTCCCCATTTGGCTAATGGTTTCAGTTAGCCCTACCTGCTGTGATCTGTGAGGTCTGACAGTACTCTGCATGCTACAAGGACTAGTTCATGCACTTAAATACAAATTCTCAATGCCTTCAGGTGTTTCCATCAGACTAGATAATGACTCATCTTTTCTCTAATTATTCTGAATGAGTCGGTTTTATTCTAATAAGAAAAAATAATAAAATCATGAAAAAATAATTAGGATTTGCATAGAGCTTTCGAAGGTTTCAAAGGGTCTATAAATGAGATTTTCAAAAAGGGGACATGCCAGTCCTCTTACACTCAAGTGAAGAAGTACTTCCAATTCACCATCTTGTGACGAGAGACATTCACCTCCCTGACATTCTTGCAAATTGGTCTCAGAGCCAGCTTCCGTGTCTTACTTCACCTTTGACACAGACCAGTAGTTATTCATCTTGTCCATCTACCTTTTTTTTTTAAGTTTATTTATTTTGAGAGAGAGAGAGAGAGAGAGAGAGAGAGAGAGAGAGAGAAAGAATATCCCAAGCAGGCTCTGCATTGTCAGTACAGAGCCTGACGACGCGGGGCTCAATCTCACAAACTCGTGAGATCATGACCTGAGCTGAAATCAGGAGTCAATGCTTAACCGACTGAGCCACCCAGCCTCCCATCTACCTTTTTAATCAGAGTTGATTCCAAATGAGTTGAGAGATTCTAAAACGTCAAATTCATCCTCGTGAGTTGGGTTTATGGGAAATAATGCACTACAGTCCTTGAGAACATTCTCACAACAAAGCTCCTGGGAATCCAGAGCAATGACAACATAATCCAAGTAACCATACGGTTTCCTCAGCGGCTGCTCTGAGCGATATAAACCTGACTTAGAAAAAAATCAAACTGTGGAATCTACAACCAGCTTATAGTCCACCTGACACTCTACTGCTCTACACAGCAACCTCAAAGAAACTGGTTATTGTCTCCGATGCGACGGACAAGGCACGAGTACACATACAGGCCAAGGATTTCGTTGACGGAGGTCAGGCTGTACGTCACTGGGGCAGGGTGATATGGTTCCCGTGCAGGGGTGCCCTGCCTCCCAATAGGTGGCTTGTCTCACTACATTAGTGTGTTAGCTGTCCAGACATGTTTTTGTCCTCATGTTTTAGAAACTGCAGAGTATTCTGGCTTGCTTATAATGTTCTTTTCTCCCCCTGGGATGGCCTTCAAAGAATTCCTCCATTCCAAAATCCTAAAATCTTACTTCTGGAAGTGCTGGCAGGGTCATCATCAGGAGTTTCCAAAGACTACAGAGTAACCAGAATACCATGGAAGAGACGGTGGTTCGATTCAGCGCACATGGTACTTGGACCCTGCCCTAGCTTGCAGGGTGCAAATGGCACTATGGGTAACTTACAAATAACACGCACTGAAACTTAAATGTATCATTCCTGTCCCTTCCGATTTCCTACTGGGTGTTCAACAAGCTGAGGAGGGCGGGAGACCTTTCCAAACACGTTCTCTCCTCCTGCGATCCCACGACCCTCCAGAGTCGGCGAGACCGCTATGCGCTGGCAGGGGCTGAGGCGTGAAACGTCAGGTCCTACACATGCCATAAATTACTGCCTATGCAATTCAAACGACTGTCAGCGCTTGTAACATCCGCCAAGTCCAAGCACTGTTTGCAGGTCTATGATGTTGAGAGCCTGGGGATCTGCTTAGTCTGAGGTGGAGAGCCCAGTGAGTGGCACCGTGTTAGCCTATTAACTCCAAGGCCTGGCCAGGGGCCACCTCGCTGTGTGCTCGCCAGGCCACCCGGGGGGAAATGTCTGCCTGTCTTGCCACAGCCCACACTTTCTCAGCGGGGGACACTGGCCTGACGTGGCTGTGCTCAGCGGCCCTGGTCTGAGAGTCCTGCCTGATTAGAACGGGTTCTGCAGGCTCACAGCAGTCAGGGCTGGGTCAAATACGGGACAGGCAAACCACATGGCCCCTAATCTCATGTGGTTTTTCTCCTCCCCCTTTGAAAATGCCCCCTCATTTCAGACAATCACAGGCACCAGGCAGATTTCAGATAGGACTGACCGGCACTGATTAGTACTCGTATCCGATTTTGGTCTTGGCTAGTCTGCAGGCCGCAGGAGTGAGCTAGTGTGTCTTTCAAAAGGGGACAAATCAAAGATCAGAAAAGGAGGCTGCAAAGGAGAAACACACCTCCTGTCATAATTCTTACGTAAAGCTGGGGGCCCTCTGGTGGCTGAAATCTCCAGCAAGAGCCTCCAGTCCCTGCCGGGGAAGCATGGACACAGTCTCTGGCTGGTGGGGAGCAGGCCAAGGGTGGGTGGAGAGACGTGCAGGGGACTCTGCAGGCTGGCGAGAGGCGTGGGGCGCATTCTTCACCATTCCCGGGAGTTCAGCTAAGCCCTCACAAGACAGGATGGCTTTTTTGCCTTTTTTAGTAATCTCCTGAATACGAACACACAGATACCATTGCTTCAGTAACTGTGGAAAAGATTTCTAATAGCCTAGCGCACTTCTGAAGAGGTTTCAAAGGTTTTAGGCCTAAGGAACACACAATTTACTCGATTTATAATGTTTTTCAAAGAAGTACCCAACCAGGGATGATTTACACCCAAATCATTTAGGCAGTTACAAAACAGTGACTTTATTAATCCAGGGGCAAAAGCCAATTGTGTCCTAAGTTTTGTGTTAGTGACGGTTCAAACTCCATATTCTGGATATCAGCAAAGACGAAGAAAGAGAAGGAACTTTTAGGCATGTCTGCTTGAACCTCCAGCCTGCCCTAGAAAAGGGGAGCATATTGAGGATTTCCGGTAATTTCTTAGTTGCTACACTTTCCTAGGTCCTAGTTACTATGTACAAAGTGGGGATAACACTGGCTCCCTGCTACGGCTGCCTTCAGCACTAATGAGGTAGTTAGTACATGAAAGATGCAGAGGACAGCACACGGCCCCAGGTGCTCCTCAGACCGGAGGCTCAGCACGCCCCCGTCCCGAGCAGAAAGGAGACGATTCACAAGGCGGAGGAGGCCAGAACTGCGTCCTCGGGGCTGTAGCTTTTTCGCAGAAGCGGTAAAGGAACTCTGCAAAGTCCAGTCTCTACTTCTTAAGAGTCGGAAATGGGAGTGTGAAACTGGAAATGAGCCACGAGAACACATGCGTTGAGAAAATTAACACAGGAGGAGGGCAAATCTTGCTGACCCTGCTGTCCGGCTAGCACTGGTGTCCTCCAGTCAATTTCCTAGCGAGACCACACACGTTAGCTGCCTGCAGGCCAGCGTGAGCGCACGGCAGTGTCACCCCGTCTACCATGGGGAAGGTGGGGACCAGTGCCTGCGCTGGTCGGTTCCCCACGTGGGCCCTGGTGGCCCTGGGAGCCAAACCCCTCCTTTGGCAAAATGAGGCAGTCAGAAGAAATTACAGTAAGGGTTAAAAGTTCCATTTAGGGGCGCCTGCGTGGCTCAGTCGGTTAAGCATCTGACTTTTTTTTTTTTAATTTTTTTTTTAATGTTTTATTTATTTTTGAGACAGAGAGAGACAGAGCATGAATGCGGGAGGGTCAGAGAGAGAGGGAGACACAGAATCCGAAGCAGGCTCCAGGCTCCGAGCTGTCAGCACAGAGCCTGACGCGGGGCTCGAGCTCACAGACCGCGAGATCATGACTTGAGCCGAAGTAGGACGCTTAACTGACGAGCCACTCAGGCGCCCCAAGCATCTGACTCTTGATCTCAGCTCAGGTCATGACCTCACGGTTTGTGGGTTTGAGGCCCGCGTTGGGCTCTGCACTGATGGTGTGGATCCTGCTTGGGATTCTGTCTCTCCCTCTCTTTCCCTCTCCCTCCCCCTCTCTCAAAATACATACATAAACTTAAAAAAAATTCTATTTTATGTGTCACCTCACAAAAGAAAAAGGGACACTCACATAATATATAAAGAGCATTCTTATTTTGAATGGGTCAAGCTTCATTCTTTCTTCTTTCTTAACAGAAGGGAGCGATCAGAGCCCCACTTAGGGAAAAACAATCACAGATGAATTATAAAGATACGCAGGTTTGCTTTTTCAGCAAAGTACAAATGAAAGTACTATCAAGATAAGGGGGAAAGGATCACTGGCAATATATTTTCTGTTAGCATAATTTGTGACAAGGGTTGTTGCTAATAAAGTGTCCCCTCATCCTGTTTTTAAACAGTTATTTAAAAAAAACCGAAGAGCAAAAGTATTCTTTACTATCATGGTTCTCAACAGATCGGGGTCAGGAGTCCCTGGAGACTGAGAAGTTCTGTGTCCCACTAGCCAGATGGTGCCTGTGATCAACAGCTGGTTTTGAACCCACTTCCAGGGAGGTCACAGAAACCTCACAGCCATTCTTGAACTTGGACATCCGTGAGGTCCGGGTGGTTAAGCAACTGTGCCTTTACAGTCTCTCATATTTTCTACAAACGAGAACTCTACATTAAGATTAAAACTGCTTTCAGGGGCGCCTGGATGGCTCAGTCGGTTAAGCGTCCGACTTCAGCTCAGGTCGTGATCTCATGGTCCGTGGGTTCGAGCCCCGCGTCGGGCTCTGGGCTGTCAGTTCGGAGCCTGGGGCCTGCTTTGGATTCTGGGTCTCCCTCTCTGCCCCTCCCCCACTCACATTCTGTCTCTATCAAAAAATGAATAAACGTTAAACAAAATTAAAAAAAAAAAAGATTAAAACTGCTTTCAGAAAGACCCAGATAAACTCAGATTGACTAAAAATGGGCAGGTGAATCAAGAATTACTGCATAGTGGATAGACACAAAACGACATCGAAAGTCCTAAGTCCCCACCAGAGATGCGGAATCTACTTTATGAGCCTCTGTGAAAAATGGGAGCATAATGGTATGTTTCACTGGGATTTTATTCCAGAGATATTTTCTGATGTATAAAACGCCAGAACTTGTGGGTGAGTGATATTTCTCATTAATTCCCGTAAATGATGTCCCCTCCTTCTCACCCAGCTGATTATCAAGAGTAGGATCTCTGGGATCAAAGTCTCTCTAGGCCAGGTTTCAGAGGAGGAGGACTTCACACAAGCACAGGCCAGACAGCTTCCCTGATTCAAGACGTCACTCTTGCTTAGCTGACCCCATCAGTTCTTCATCTAAGTCTTGGTCTAGCAGTCTCATGTAACTGTGAATCTTTTTTTAAGTTTTATTTATTATTATGACAGAGAGAGAGAGAGAGAGAGAGAGAGCGCGAGCATGCGTGCACGAAGGGGGTAGAGGCAGGGAGAGAGGGAGAGAGAGGATCCCAAGCACAGCCTGACGTGGGGCTCGAACTCACAAACTGAGATGATGACCCTAGCCGAAACCGAAGGTTGGACGCTTACCTGGCTGAGCCACCCAGGTGCCCGCATCTACTGTGAATTTTAAATAGGTAAAGGCCAAAGTAAGATTTAACAACCTTACTAATTTGTCCGTTGAGAAAGGCTCCATCTACCTAGCTTTTTGTGAGTGATGCTCAAAAAGCTCGGCTTGAAAAACAGAATGAACAATTCTCAGCCTGGTTTGATACAAAAGGCAAAAGATTTATACGATCTGAAGAGAAACCAGAGTATTCATCCTGGTTTGATATATAGTTTTAGGCAGTACAAAACGTATCCAGAAAAATAAGAGCGGCCACCGTCGGACAGCACAAGAGAACTTCTGAGTGGTGGGAGGTGCTGAGGAAGGGTCTGGGTGGGCATGGCGGGTTGTGCCGGTCACATTGGAGAAGTGCAGAGAAGGTTCTGCTGGTTGGTCTTCCTGTCACAATTACGTCTTTTGCTGCTTAATTCCACGGTGGCTAATGGTTAACAAGGAAAATACGACCTGAAACATTCAGCTCGGGTTCCCTGTATCTGTCCTATTTAAACCCAGCCTTTCTATCCTCCACTCTTCTTTTGAATAAAATGAGGCTACGGTGTTACCCAACACTCACATGTAATCTTTCACCGCTATTACCTGATACAAAATTTCTAAATGCACTTCAGCAAAGTCATCCGTTTCACTTTCTGTAGCATAAACAAAACTCAGATTCGAATCCTAAAGATCGAATATGGATTTACCTTCATTCTGTCTACGTATACTTTACACAGACAAACAGTCACAAAGCATGGGTGCATTCAATTTGAAGCCACGTGTCTGACGGGAAAAGAGCCAAGATCTCTGCTGCCATCGCTGGCTAGTCCAAGAATTTCATATGGAGAAAAAAAAAAGCAAACAAAAAAAAAAAAAAAAAAAAAAAAACAAAAAACAAACGGAACTGCAAACAAATGATGCAAGCAGATGTCTGTGTTTCCTCATCTGAGTCTGGAACTGGCGCTCCTTGGGCACTACCACCCCTGAGCATCCAGGCTTGCGACGTCACCCCTGCCCATCACTCAGGTCTTTTTCTATGAGCAAACGGCCAGCTCCTCCCCCACAGAATTACTTCCCAATCATCAAATCGTATTACCTTTCTTTAATTGACATGGTTTTGCTGGCTGAGTCGAGGATGCCCTCCACGGCTGGCGCTTTGATCTCTCCGGCAGCAAACATCGCACCCGGACTCTTGGAGTACCTCTCCAGTGCTTGCTCGGAAGGCTCTTGCTGCTTCCGGGACACGGGGGTTGCAGCCTGAGCACCAGTTTTCCCGGCAGCTGTGCCCGTCTGCTCGGAAGCGGGCTCCCCGAAGTCAGCCGCTGGGGAGGAGAGGAGCAAAGTCAGCACTCACTCCTCCAGGCAGACATTCTTCCAGCTGTTCACCCTCTGCGGTCCCGCACCGGGAGTTCAATCCAATCCGTGGGCGCAGGGGGGTGACCCAATCCACTCGGATTTATGCAAATCCGTATAGCAGGCTACACTCTGGGAGGAAACCAAACTGCCCAGTGGGTTACTGCACACAGCAAATGGTTTTGTGCCTGTGTGTCTTTTCCTATGTGCAACACACAGGATGTTAGCTTTAAGTACACGCTACAAAACGTTTCTCCTCCTCCAAAGCAATACTTTCTCTGTTTCAAATGGCTATAATCACAAACCAAAACCAGCACTGTAACTTACACGCTATCATTTTATGGAAATGCAAAAGAAGGACTAAAGCCACCAGCAACAGAGCTTCCTAGTCGGCATAACGGGACTGTAGAAAGAGTCTGGAAATCCACAGTCCTGGGTTCAAGCCCTTATTCCCTGCGCTTACCTAGCCCTTTTGGGGTCATCAACTCATAAAAGGGACTGTCAGGGCCAGCAGGTCACAAGGCTGTTCTGTGAGTTAATGTGCCCAAAGTCATCAAGAATCCTTGTCAGGATGTATGAAAGAGCTCCAGGTACTTTTATTGCTGAAAAATTGATTAATCCAGGTCAGATTCATGTGAAAGGGAGATGTGGGGAGAGGAGGATTCACCCATGATTTGTAACCAATACTAGTTGCAAACTGTCTTCCTACTTGAGTTAAAAATAATCACAGACACAGGGAACCAAGCAGACGCCAAAACAGGCACCAAAAACCCAGTTGTTTTTCAAAACTGTAGGAGCAGTAACGTACCTCTTAGTGAAAACTTCCTTCTTGGGACATTCTCCACGTCGACCTTCTCTTCAAAGGGCTGCCTGTCCCTCAAGTCTGGCCTCCCCTGTGCGATGCTTTTAGCCATGGAAAATTCCTTCAGTTCGTCACCAAGGTGGGCCACGGGGGGATGAGCTAGTTCCAGGCTTCCCCTTCTCGGAACAGCATCCTTGGGCTCCTTATGGCTGTCTCCTTCCCAGACTCTGTTAAGGGTGGGGCACGATGGCTCTGCTTCCTCACAGGACCCGTACGCTTTGCCACCATCTCCACCTGTCAAGACTCTCTTGCTTTCTGTCTCTCCAAACTCTCTCAACATTCCTCTGCTCCCACTACCCTCTGCTGAAGGCTGCCAGGCTTGGGACTTCAGAATGCTTCTAACCGGAGATTCTGAATTTTCTATTGAGGACGGAAGTCTATAGTCAGTGGCACCTGGGACGTCGTCCACAGATGGCTTTGGCCGAAGATCCCCAGCGTACATTGGAGGGACCGTAGATGCCACGGTGGACACAGAGGTGTTAACAGTCGGTGAGAAAGGAATGAGCTTTCCACTTTGCACCTGCGAGGACACAGTTAAAATGCAAAAAGCTGATTCAAAAAGACTGTGTATATAAATCCCAGTTTATGGATTGGCATAGACTGAAATACCACATGTGGTGCAGTTTCGCTGCTCATCTTAGCGGGAAGCCAACCCTAGACATATTTCATATAATGCATCTCATTAATCAAAATCATCTGGGTGAAAAGCAGATTGTGAATCCTATTTTTTCTCTCCAGAAAGGACTCATTCCAGCTGCTTTCGGCAAGCAAATTAGGAAAACAGAAAAAGAGAAATGTACTTGGCATGGCTATCTTTCTCAGGAAAGAAGTTCTTACCTAGTTGCTTACAGGTAACACAGTTTACAGGTAGATCGCCTTCATTATACCCCTAACCCAGGAGCAACACTGTGTTCCTATGTTTTAAGAACCGCAGCCCCCCCCCCCCCCCCCGCAGAGGAACCAGATCACAGCGTACCCACCTGCTCTACCTCTCCAAGCGTGACTGGCTGAGTTTGGTAGCGAGCATTCATTCTCCTCTGTCTCATGTCTATTCTGTTTCGGGTAGAAATAGCTTTTGAGACCGGCTGGGACAACTTGTTAAACAAGGCCAACTTCTCTGCTAAGCTTAGAGTGGAGGAGTCAGGTTCACCTTGCTCGGTAGAATCTCTGGCCTCGTTTGCCTGGTCTCTGGCTAAAGCCTTGTGGTGAGCAGATGCCTGTAGTCTGAAAGGGATAAAAAAGTCGGTGACACAGAGAAAAACCAACAAAAGCCCACTGCTAAATTGTGAATATTAACTTTCTTCCCAGCGTCACTCAATTTTGAACAGGGCTGACTTCTCCCTACAGAAATTTAAGACAGGAGTGGGCACCGTTTAGCTGTTAAGAAGACCATGGCTAGCATTACCAATCTCACAGAGAGCAGGTCGTTAGCTCCGAATTATTTCTACAAAGTGAATTTTCTCTTTAAGGAACTGAAGTCAGTTTGGATATGCCTTATCTTAGAGGGACATGTATCATTATAGTATCAATAAGTAAGGCTAAAGGGAGTCCCAAGGCATTACCGATGGCATATTTACACATTATCTAAGTATGTGGTTCAGAGGTATTCTTTTCACGTTATAGAATTAGGAAATAATACAGTCATTCGGCCAACAACATATCTGTAACAAAGGGTTTTGGTTTTGGGGGCGCCTGGGTGGCTCAGTTGGTTGGGCGTCCGATTCTTAATTTCGGCTCAGGTCACGACCTCACAGTTGGTGAGAGAGAGCACCTCGTTGGGCTCTGTGCTGACAGAGCCTGCTTGAGATGCTCCCTCCCGCTCTCTCTGCCCCTCCCCTGCTCCCGCTCTCTCTCTCAAAAATGAAAAATAAACTTAAAACAAGAGTTTTGATTTTCACTAGCTGAACACAAATGGTTCAATTTTAAAGATTCCTTTCACTCCTTCCGTATAGCATTTTCTCTCATAACTTTCTACCAGTAACTTGGAAAAGTGAAGGAAATCAGGTGCTGATAAGTTCCTCCAACTTTCAGGTCGAGGAGAAGGCTTCCCGTTACCTGGTCACTGTGGATCCTAGAAGGTTTATGACAATGTATGTTTATGTCACTGGCAAATCCAATTCCCAAGCCCAGTGAACAGTATATCCTGTCTGAACTCCAATTAAATCACCAATTCACAAGCTGTCCCAGACCCGAGAGCAGGGTCAGTGTTCCAGGGTATAACGGATGGTAACGCAGATCGAGGGGAGCAATGGTCACCTGCTTCTGGGTGGTGCCACACGTATATCTGTACTGCCACGTGACTTCTTCTAACCTTACTTTTAGCCGTTGTGATTTGGTCCCTCACAGTAAAACAGAGCGGATATTTACATGCCGTAAGGACATACTTTCAAAACACCACAACTGAAAACTTAGTAGTAAAACATCTAAGCGCAGACACTATGAATTATTATTGTCCCAATCCCAAAATGCCGTGGCCTTGTCTCTCTATACGTTAGAAATTTATAGGATTGTTTTTAGCATGTCTTTACGATGACAGGCGTTTTTAAAAAACTGGGGTATTACTGGAATTTCAACATTCATGTTAACTCCCCATTTGCCTATTAATCTTCATTAAGTGCTAGTATTTTAGAAGAATGAAATCTCACAGGGATTACCACGATCATGAAAAACAGAAACAAAACAAGCGGGTAAGTGAGTTAGTGCGATCCTAGTTCCGACACACAACGTAAGCAGGTAGGCGAAATGTTTTCTCATGCAGGCCTACATGGAGTTAGCGGAGTCTTGCACTATGACAAAACAAACTGCCATCCATTCCCAGAGCAACTCGTCGCTCTGACGCGTTTCTCAAACAAATGACAGGCATTCAGAGCATGAGATGCATCTGCTGTCTAGGACCTTTGCCCTCAGGCTGCATGCAGCTACTTGTGTCCAGTACCTGGCAGGCGACACAGGGCTCTTAGCTACAGTGGGACTAGGAAGTCTTGCCATTACGGGGTGGGTGGTCACAGAGCACGAAGCAGGGATAGGTTCACTTTAAAAGCAATTGCCAAAGAAGGAACGTTCGTAAGGAGAGAGAAGAAGAAAAGAAGCATTAAAGGAAAACACAGTTTTAAATTCAGAAACAGCAAATCAATATTTTCACGCAATTATTTGCTAAGTGTTTGGGGGCAAATTACAAAAGAACGGGAGGAGCAATTACAAACTTAGGAAATAAGAAACAGGCTACGCGAAGTAAACGGCGTACGATTAGGTTTTGAAAGTTTGGAAAGGATTCACCCTGTCTTCAGAATAAATGCCCTGATTTTTAAAATAACTTAAGGGAAAGCTGATATCGACACCAGCAAATCAGTAGGTAATGCCCACGTTTCGGAATGTTGTTCTCAATCCATTTTGTAAAAAATCAGTGTACTCATATGATCTATAAAGCACATCAAAGTAGATTCGGGGCCCTTACAAGGTGGTAATTTTGGTTTATATTTACTGTTCACTCCCACAGGTAGTTGCTTCTTAGTTTACAACAGCCACTCAAACATGAAAAAAAAAAAAAAAATGGGGCACCAGGGTGGCTCGGTCGGGTAAGCGTCTGACTTCCACTGAGGTCATGAGTTCACTTTTGTGAGTTTGAGCCCCGTGTCGGGCTCTGTGCTGACAGCTCAGAGCCTGGAGCCTGCTTCAGATTCTGTGTCTCGCTCTCTCTGCCCCTCCCCTACTCATGCGCTGTCTCTCTCTCTCTGTCTCAAAAATAAACATTAAAAAAAAAAAAAAAAAAAGGAAAAGCTGAGTTGCCATGAGTTCCTAATGAATGCATGAAGTACTCATCCACAAATACACCAGGAGGCTGAGGAACAGCTGGGTAAGAAGTGATCAAACAGCAGGTACATAGATGTGGGCTGCTATAGATGCCTCATGGGATGGCCATGCCCTGAAGGAGATGAACTTCCTTTCTTCAGGAACAGTGTGTGTGTGTGTGTGTGTGTGTGTGTGTGTGTGTGTCCACGGGAAGCACAAAAGCAATTTTTAAAACACTGATAAAAGTTCTCACTTGATTGAAGCAATGATCTCTGAATTACTTTGGGAAATCCATTCTGAACATATAGGAACATGTTGCTCATGTACAGAAAGTCATCAAACTTCCGAGTCATATTTTGGGGTTTTTGGTGATTATTTAAAAACAAACAAAAAGAACCCTTATCTTTTTGGGATATCGGCTGAAATGCTGATGGATGAAACGGTATCTGGGGTTTGCCTAAAAACGATGCAGGAGGAGAGGATAAGGGAGTAGGATGTCAGTAGAGCATGACTGGCTGGCTGCTGACTGTTGAAACAGGGTGATGAGTATGTGGGGGGTTCACTGTATAAATCTCATGTTTTAGGGGCACTCTGGGGGCTCAGTCGGTTATGCGTCTCACTCTTGATCTGGGCTCAGGTCATGATCTCATGGTTCGTGGGCTCAAGCCCCACGTCGGGCTCTGTGCTTGGGATTCTCTGTGCTTGGGATTCTCTCTCTCTCTCTCTCTCTCTCTCTCTCTCTCTCTCTTTCTCTCTCTCTGCCTCTTCCCAGCTTGCACTCTCTAAATCAATAAATAACTTAAAAAAAATCTGTTTTAAATTTTCCATTGTAAAAATGATTCGAAAATGCACAGATGAACAACAATTTTAAGTTCCTCTCTAGGTTTTTCTAGGAGATACAGCAGGCAACACATCCCATTACAAAGTTCATAGAGACCACAGTAAGGGAGATACCGAAGTACCAACTTCTCTGTTGGCTTCTCACTAAACCATCTCCTGATCACTTCACTTTATTTACAAGCCTCTAAATCTTTTTTTTTTCCTTCAAGAAGACATTTCTCCCAAGGCCAAGAGGTCACAAGGGGGACTTACGTGGCTGCGATGGCCACTTCCTCGGTGGTGACGGGCTGGGTGTGGGATCTGTCCTGCAGCCGCCGCAGCCTTTGCTCCACGGCCGGGTTTCTGGAGCGTCTCTTTGGAACGTTTTTCTCATCAAATGATTTCTCCATTTCCTAAGATCAGAAACAATGTGGAATCCTTATAAATGTGGGCGAAGGGCGCGGGGGCCACAGAGCGTCTCTGTTCTGTCCCCCTACAGGACCCCTGGGAGGGCCCTCTGGGAGGGTCCACCTGGGAGGCAGGCAGCATTCTCAGAAGTCCACACCCCTGCGGTGTGGGCTGGTGGCCACATCAGCCGGGGGGCTCAGGCGGGGGGGTGCACGGGCCAGGGCAAGATGGGAGCCAGGGGCCACGCAGGGAACAGGGGGAGAGGGGTGACAGCTTCTCTTCAAGCACTTGGCGCACCTTACCCTGAAAAGCAGCCTCTTGGCAGCAACACTCAGCTTGGCTCGTTCGTCTACCTTTTCTTCATCTGCAAAAGGCCACAAAATAGACACCGAACATCGTGAGAAAAATGGAGGTGAAATCTCTGAAGAGTTTCCCAAGGCTGACTTGGAAACCCTTGGAAGAGAAGAATGGACGTACCCCAAATTACACTTGGTAGTATTTTCCCCTCGGAGGGATCCCATCCCTCTGCTCAGTGAAAAGGTGCTAATTTCCACTGCGCTTAACCAGACAAAACTCCGTCCGGACAGGAATTTTCTATTCTAATATTTGAACAATTGAGGTTTGAGAATAGATTTTTACGAAAGGAAGTTCTCATCTTCATTGTTAAATAGTAACAAGAAATAAACAAAAA
Organism: Panthera uncia; assembly: GCF_023721935.1. Taxonomy (NCBI): domain Eukaryota; kingdom Metazoa; phylum Chordata; class Mammalia; order Carnivora; family Felidae; genus Panthera; species Panthera uncia. Next base: position 27,111,748 of record NC_064809.1, on the reverse strand, counting down.
TCTGCTTCTTTAGCCAAACAGTCGTTTCAGTATTATATACTCCATAGTTCTCTCTCAAAAATGAGGGAAAGCTCATCTGAGAATCTCAGCTAGGTTTTAATATTTTCACAGAAAGAAAACCTGCAGAAAAGAAATCGGTATGCTGCATAAACTCATCCTCTCAAAAAAGTGAAATGTTATGTAAACCTGGTCGGGGTGAGACGACAGAGAAGCGGTAAAAGGAAAACAGATACTTGCCCTCAGCAGTTGGCAATTCTGAATGCGACGCAGACCTGGGAAAGACATTAGCAAATAAAAATGACAAAAAGTTAGCTGGTGGGAATAGAAGATCCAAATAAAAAAGCATCAGATTAAAAGTAAAAACAAAAGTAAAAATTCAATCACACTCTCTTAAAGAGTATCATCCTGCCAGCAAGTCTCGTTGTGAACACGCAGGGACAGTTGTTAATGGACACGGTGGAGTACGTGTGCACACAACCCAGCCAGGTGCACACAACCCAGCCAGGTGCACACCGTGTGGAGGCAAACCAAAACGGAGTGTAACTTAAACACGACTGATCACTGTTTAAACAAACCTTACCATTTCTACGCACAAGCATACGGTCGTATACAACTCAACACGACAAGTAGACAGACATTTATAAGATGAATATAAAACCCCTATTTACTTGCCCTGGAAAAGTCAGCGGATACTCACTGCGGATTCTACTTTAACAAGGGCATTAAGAAACGAAAAACATTAAATGAAGAAAAATAACGTGTCTCACTTCTTACCATCTAAATGCGGTGTAAAACGGTTAATTGTGATACTGTTCTCCCAGGAAGCATTCTTTAAAAATACATGTATAAATATCTCTTATGGATTAGGTGGAAGAATTACGGAATCATCAGATCCCATTGACACAGCACCAGGACCATCACTGTGGTAAAAATCCCGTAAGATGGCTTTTACGTTCCTAGACTGTAGAACTACACGTACGCATGCCTACCTATCTGATTCCTTTCGTTCTGCTGAGGTTATAGGTTGAGTTCTAAATCTCTCGGAAGTTTTTCTATTTTCACCGGGAGAAAAATAGCGTCTTGGTTTCCGGGACCCTCTCTCCCGTTCCACACCGGTAGGCAAGCCAACTCCTTCGGCTGACCTCTCAACCCGGGATTGGCTTTTAGAATCATTGGGAGGGAGGATACAGAAGGGAAACGAGAGACAGAGAGAGACAGAGAGAGACAGAGAGAGAGAGAGAGAGAGAGAGAGAGAGAGAGAGAGAGAATAAAGCAAAGGTTTATGCATCTCAGTGAGGCAAGGCCCAGACACCACCAAATCCCACTGCATGCCCCGACCATGCATGGAAAGGAGGTGGAACATTCCAGCAACCCAATACTGCAGCTCCCCATTAGTAGGCAGAAGCAGAATGGTAGTTTTTGAGCCATTTCCTGTATAGTCTGCCCTGCACACTGGTGAGCTAAGCTAACGTGACCCAATGCAGGACACCACACAAGTTGAGAAGTGAATAAATCTGCCAAGGACGTGCAAGTGACACATCAGGAGGACGTTTGAAACATCACCTACAGTTCGCGTTTCTTGCTGGCATTGACAGACTCCAGAAAGGCATTTCGGAGCTGGGCGACAGAGACCTTTGTGTCCAGCACGCCAACTTCCGTGGGGGGTCCTTCGGCTTTGGAAGTCTGTGACTCGTGCTCTTGCTTTGAAGCGGGGTCCTTACATTTCAGGGCCTGCAGCTGAGGGGGGCCCGTGTAGTCAGACAGGGAGCGGGTGAGGACCTTGCGCTTCTTGGTAAATGCTTCCTTTTTGTGGCCCGTCGCCCTGGCATCTTGGGACACAGGCTCGCTCTGAACATACAGGACCACTTCCTGTCTGCCCATCCTCTCAGTGGGTTGTTGCTGAGTGTGAGGTGGGTGTGACGGACTTTCCGGTTCCTTCCGAAGTTCGAAGGTGGCAGTGCTAACCACGGGCTTGCCGAAGTCGTCGCTTCCAGAGGGTTCTTCCCGGCTTCTGGCAAGCCCGTGATCCTCCAGAGCCAAAAGCGTGTCCCTGCTTTCCTCGAGGGCTTCGGTGAAGAGCACATCCTCCTCTGCTTTTGATTCACAAATATGAAGAACTGGAGTCTCCCTCCTCTCACTTTCTAGAACCTTCAAGCTGGGAGGCTTCTTGACACTCTGGGTGGCTGACGCTCCCCAGCTGCATTCAGATACATTTTCTGGGATCTCTGAGGTCACCAGCGTGGCCGTGTGAACCGGGTCTGCCGGCTGGACGTAGCCGCGGATGGGCTGTCGTGCGGAGCCGGCTGCCCTGCTCGAGACCCTATCAAAGGCCGAATTTTCTGACTGAAAAGACAAGCACTGGACAGGCACTGGCTGCTGTCTCCTCTGAGTCAGGGGCTCTGAGGCGAGTTCAGGGCTGTTGCGAGCACTCTCCTCTTTCACCAATTTTTCTCTAACCTTAACTCTTTAAGAAAGAAAAAGGATTTAAGTTGCAAAGTACAGTAACGGCTCAACAGGAAGAAAGCATGCGCGGATCATAGCTTGCCCGTGAATGGAAAGCCGCCCAGAGACAGAGCCACCGTGACAATGCATTTCTGGTGGTTAATGTCAGAAACCTACCACCTGCCAGACGAACGAGTTTGAGTCGGGTTTCCAAATGCCAGCATGGTGCAAAAACTAACTCTGCCCTCTAGAAAGCTGACAGGGGGTCAGATGCCATCCTGGGTGAGAATGGATGCCTTCTGACTACATGAATGACCAGAAGCCACAGGAAAATCCATTAGTATGCACCACCAGTATGCATGAGGGCATACTGAGGCTGGTGCTGGGAATCAGTAAACTCTCCACATGTATGGGCCTTGTGTATGGACTGCGGGGGGAGCGTGGGGGGGGGGGGGGGCCCGGGGGACAATATCCAATTATCGACCGT